>NC_132782.1:16257500-16495000 GCF_048418805.1 Vulpes vulpes
GTATATTAGAAAGAAGATTAAAATGTAACTTGTCCATATTCTCACTATTTTGTGTATATCCCTGCAGACTTTAAGCATAAGCATGCTAACAATCTTTTTTGCAAAAATATCACATCCCATCACCTGTCCTGTGGTCTGCTTTTTCACTGAACACAATATTCAAACATTCCTGTGTCAAATATATATGTTATATATGTATATAACACACATCATATTAATGATCACACAAAATTCTAAGAATGGAGTACAATCTATTTTAACAAAATCCTTCTTTTGCAATTGTAAATATTGCTATACTGAACATACCTATATATACAGTTGACCTGACCAATGCAGGAGTTAGGGGCACCAACTCCTTGCTCAGTCAAAAAAAACCACATATATAGTTTTTGGCTCCCCCAAAACTTAATCACTAATAGCCTACTCTTGACTATTAAGCCTTATTGATAATGTAAACAGTCATCACATTTATGTGTATTAGATACTGTATTCTTAAAGTAAGCTAGAGGAAAGAATATTAAGAAAATCATTAGGAAAGAAAATACATTTACGGTACTATTTTTCAAAAAAAAAAATACACATGTAAGTGGACCCAGGGATCTTGTTTAATTTCTTTTTCCTTTGGAAAATTCCTAGAAGTGAAATTCCTGAATTCGACATTATCTTTCTTTTAAGGATTTTATACATATTCCATATAGTCCTCCAGTAAGTTGTGTGAATTTACCTTCCCCAAACAATAAGAATCTCTTTTCCTGTCCTCTCTCTCATTCCTTCTATTTTTTGACTTTCCGATAGGTATATCCTATTCCTTTTAATTTTGCATTCTTTGGCAACAAATGGGATTTGTTCTCTTTGGTTTTTTTTCTTGGAGATTTGTGTATTTTCTCTACAAAACTGTCTATGTCCCATGTCCATTTTTTGGGTCTATCTCTGGGCTCTCTTGTGTAGGCATCGTTGCTACCACCTTAATGTAACAGTTGAGTGAGACGTGACAGATGAAGAAGTCAGAAGAGAAGGAGTCCCCAGGGAAGGCCTCTGGGAGTGTCTGGAGCTGGCAAGTGCTCCCACATGCCCACCCTGCACCCCCAACGCCTAGGGAACAGGTGCTGCAGACACAAAGAGGAGGGAGATATAGAACCTGCGCCCCTAAGGATGTGGGGGCAACTGAAGCAGCCCTCAGGTAACTATGTGAACCTGTTTGACCTACTGTTGTCACCGTAGGGTCAGGACACAGAGAGGTCCAGGAGCCATCATGTAGAAAAAAGTGACTAGGAGACAGTGAGTGATAGCATGGGATGGGAGAGGTATACAAAATGTCCAGCTGCATTCTATATCCACCACATATTTATGCTTTAGTTATTTGATAAATATTTATGGAATATTTACTTTGAGCCAGAAACTGCACTTGCCGAAATAAATAAATATATTATAATAATATTGTTACTTATATAATGACGTGGGTTTCATCTCTTCAAAAGGACTCCATTTTCCAGCATTCAGCAGACTAGGAGTTATTTCATTTGAAATACTTAGAATGCAGAGTCAGAACAACCAAGTGGGATATGACCTGAATGGTTGAGTTGGAATACTTTTCCAAGTGATATGTTGTTTTGATAGAACCACGTGACTAGACCACACCTGGCGATGGCATGAGGATTTGCAACAGGGCCTTAAATGGTTTCGTTGGGGCTGGAGAAAGTGATATAATGCTATGGCCAGCCAACTAACCACGTGGGAATATGTTTCCACAAAAGGCAAGAGATTGTTTTGAGTAGTGATAGAAGTAGTACCAGCAATTGTAGTAGAACATCTATCCATTTTTACAGTAATGTATATTATCACATTTTGTCACATTTTAATGTGAAGATCTCCAGACTATTGACATGAGAGAAATGGAAATTTCTGAATATGATGACCTGGTGGCAGCTGGTCAGTAATTCAATACAGCTGACTCCAAGAAGATTTCAGACTCAGTAGAATTCAGCTGCCTGTCCCCAAATATCACTTTCTGGTACAATCAGAAATCACTAATCCACATTAATCATGTGGGTTATCTCAAAAGTAAGAGGTAGCACAATAAATAAGTCCCTCCTCTTTTATTACCTGCACATTTTGTGCGTGTCCTCATATTTGGGAGGCAGTTTTCACATTTCACCTTGGGCATATCACCTACTTGCCCAGCCAGTTTCTCCTTTCTGCAAGTTTTGTTCCATAGGACCAGAGGCTAAATACCACTACTTGCAGCTTCCAGGCAAGGGGGTGGGGACAAGGGACAGAGTTTGCAGTATCTCTAGCAATCTTCCAAACAATAACCATTCAGGAACATAGACCTTTGTTTCAGCAGTTCAGGAGAATTCATTCTGAGCAGAGAAAACTCATTTGCTGGTGGCAGTGATTCAAGCTGCTAACTTCGCAAAGAATATTGCCAGAGCCAAATTCTTTCCCAGTTATGGAGGTCAGAGGTGAGGCAACTGTGCTTACAGGGCAAAGCTCTTTTATGGATCCCCTTGGCTTTCTGCTCTCTTCTTTACAGCTGATTAACACCCAATGGCTATTTCTTTAAAAAAGAAAAATTCAATTCCTTGGTTTAATTAGCTTTCCTAACACAGTACTCTCCACAGCCTGCCCGGATCCAGACAATGACAAGACTTTGTAATACTTGATTTCAGTTCAAGGTAATTTATTGTTGTAGTTCATTAAATTCCAGATATTGTCTCAGGGCTTGTGTGGTCAAAATAAGGCCTGACCTTGATGATCAACTGGCACATGTGGGGACTTTTACATGCTGAGTCAGTGTATCCACTGTAGGTGCTCTTTGGAGAGCCTGAAACTTTTTGCCTTGGTTTGACATTTTGCCTCAACTTCATGGTCACAGTCTTAAGATCAGTCTTCCATCCCTCTTTAGTGCATTTACTGATTGCTTGGGTTTTGTTACTGTTAATTTTAACATACTGTGGAGCACTTTCTGCCTCATTCTTTGAATAATCAATAAACAAACGTTTATTGAAAATCTGGAGAGCATGGTTTACCTTACACATTTACTAAGTTTCTGCAGATTTAGATAATCTTATTTTTTATTCTTTTATGACAGCTTTTCAGTATTATATGGTAGAGGCAATAAAGTATAACGGTTAAGTACATGAATGCTAAGCCAAATTGCCCAAGTTCAAATCTGGCTCTGATATTTCACAGCTGTGTGATCCTGGGCAAGTTAATTGATGATGCCGTGCCTCAGTTTCCTCATATGTAAAATCAGGATAATAACAGTATCTACTGGGACACCTGGATGGCTCAGTGTTTGAGTGTCTGCCTTTGGCTCAGGGCGTGATCCCAAGGTCGGGGGATCGTGTCCACATCAGGCTCCCCACAGGGAGCCTGCTTCTCAGAACCTCCGCCTATGTCTCTGCTTCTGTGTGTCTCTCATAAATAAATAAATAAATAATTTTTTTTAAAAAAAGTATCTACGTTTGGGATTTACTTAACTAGTAAATTAGTTGAGAAAAGTAAAGCAGTTGGGGGCAGTCCGGGCGGCTCAGCGGTTTGGCGCTGCCTTCAGCCCAGGGTGTGATCCTGGAGATCCGGGATGGAGGCCCATGTCGGGCTCCCTGCATGGAGCCTTCTTCTCCCTCTGCCTGTGTCTCTGCCTCTCTCTCTCTCTGTGTCTCTCATGAATAAGTAAATAAAATCTTAAAGAAAAGAAAAGCAGTTGAAACAGTGCTTGGACTGATAAAGTCCTCATAATGCTGCTACTCATGGTGAGCATTTATTAGAGGATATCACTACTGAAAAATCAGTATTATTGCATTGAAGAATGAGTTTGTAAATTATCTACAATTAGCTGTCCTGTCAGCTGTCTTTCATCTATGACCTGTCTTGTGCAAGGCATGGTGGGTAATGAAGGCGCGGAGGTGATTTCTACATAAGCTCTACTCTTGAATTGGTTGGGAATTTTGCACATATATCACAACTGTGTGATGATTTGCTACATGAAGAAGTCGCCTAGTTGCACCAGCCCGGCTAGTGACCAAGTCAAGACCCTGTGTAGCATAGGATAGTGTGAAATCTCGCAGCATTCTGATATCCAACTCATTATTTCATCTAAGGTTTTCTAAATGACCTCACCTATGTTGGTGATCTCTGCTCCTGGAAGAAGCCCAGGACACAAGAAAGGAAACAATTCCTGGGGATCTTTAGGAAGAACCTTGAAGAAGATGTTATTGTAAGTTACTGATTCTAAGACACATGTTTTTTCACCTTTTTTAGTCTTCTGAAATCAGATGTAGCAAAAAAGTATTGCAGGTGCCATTGCCCCTACATGCAAATATGTGGTCATAGGTGCTCAGCTGTCACTTCAGCTGAGTTATGTACAATGTCAGTACCACAGGACTGGAGATTCATTATTAAAATATCTTCAAAATGATTACTCTGTACTATGAATTGAAAAGTTACTATACATGGAGGAAGGCACAAAAACAGAGCACTGTAATATGTGCTTAAAAAAAAAAACTGTGAATGTGCTTGCTTTTGCAGCACATATACTAAAATTGGAATGATAGAGAAGATTAGCATGGTCCCAGAGCAAGGATGACATGCAAATTTGTGAAGTGCTCCATATTAAAAAAAAATTGACTGGCTAGTTTAAAAGAGAGCTTTCATTAAACATAAAATAAAATTCTAAGTGCTAAGAAAGCATGGGCCATATTTCAGTTAGCAGCATTTTGTTTCTTTATGGTTCATAAAATAATGGTTCATTTTATAATTAAAATTTTCTTAGATTTTATGAAATGTACATCTTAAAGCTCAAAGAGGAAGATTATAAATAGCTACCTTGAAATTTTCCACCACATTCCAAATCTTCAATTTTTGGCAGAACCAAATTCTACTTACATTCATATTTAATTTTTAAACTCATCTCATTTTTAAAACTTAAATACATTTATTTTGAAAGATAAAGTATACCCTTGTGGAATGAAGGTTTTGCTGTGCTAGTGGAATGGTTTATATATGAATTATAATTAATCCGTAACTACTAAGCTGGAAAAAAATGTTTGATCATTTACCATCTAAAAATCATCTTATTGGGTCACCTGGCTGGCTCAGTGGGTGGAGCATGCAACTCTTGATCTCAAGGTTGTGGGTTCAAGCCCCAAGTTGGGTGTAGAGATGACTTAAAAATAAAATCTTTAAAAATAAATAAATAAAATCATCTTGGAATGCAGGCATATGCATAATCCCTTGGGGGAACCCCACATTTGGGTGAGATTCCACCTCCTTAGATCTATCACTTCCTTCCAGCTACTGAGCCATTTCCACTATGTCCAGACCCTATTTGCATTCGCTTTTAAGAAATTCACACTGAAAAATCCTTCCCGAACTGAATTCAGAGAACTACCATTCGTTTAATGTTTGACTTCTCAGCACCCATAAATTCCCATGTTTATTTTTGTTACTAAGGGATGGAAAGTTCAATGCCCTACTTTGGCCGTGATGACTGACACCTTCAGGTTGCTGGACACTTTGTCATGAATTCTTACCCACATTTTGATATAATAATTGTGGAACTTTGGGAGAGGGGTCTGATGTTAGCCTAGGGAGATCGTTTCAAGATCAGTACTTGTCCTTCAATCGCTTTCAATTTGTAAACCCAGTCATACATCTTCTTTGACTCAATAGAGCATCACTTTCACATATGGGCAGGGCTCTTGTATCAACAAGATGAGGAAATTCTGTTTATCAGCAAGTGACACTTTCCCCACTTTGCGCTTCCTACTAATTATGGCTGTTAAGTTTTCAGGGTCCTATCACAAAGAGCAGTTCATTAACTTTAATTATTTTTGAAATTCATTGGCTCCAATACAGAGTGAAGCTGGCAGATGCCAGAGGGTTAGAGTTGCAGAAATTAATTAACAAAGAGTAGAAGCCCTTATTAGCTGATGCATTTTGCTACCTTCCTTTTTTTGTTTTTTTTAAATTAACCACTTCAGAGTGGGTCTTAGACCCTTCAAACTGGAGGTAGGGGAAAGGTTAGAGCTGAATGTTCAAGACACAAGAAATTGAAATTGCAGGCGTTGGCCAGCAGCAGAGTGCTTGACTTGTTTTGCATTATATTCCAGCTATATCTCTATCAGGTCTAGACTTAGAAAACCCATAGATCAGCTGGTTCCCAAATCACATCTAACTGGTGTCTACGTTTAGTTGATTCCAGATAGAAGTTGACACTGAGAAGCTTGACTGGAATCCCTCTGCATGGCAACCTGTTAAAATTAGATTTCAGTGGCGCATGGAAGTCCTCTGGTCTGTTGAAGATTTGGCACTTTGCTGGTATTCTTTAAACATCAAACCAGCTAGAATCTATTGTTGTAGATTCCACTATCAAGCCCATGTCTGTTCCAATTTCTCTTTTAAAAAGTACCTTCCTGGTGTGAAAAAGTAGTGCTCTCCAACATTGCTAGAAGTAGTATAAATTGGTACAATCTTTCTCTCTTTCTTTCTTTATAGTCTTTCTGGAAAGCAAAATAGCCATAGCCATAAGATGTCATCACATACACATACAGTTTGTTTTTTTTTAAGATTTTATTTATCCATTCATGAGAGACACAGAGAGAGAGGCAGAGACAGGCAGAGGGAGAAGCAGGCTCCACAAAGGGAGCCCAACGTGGGACTCGATCTCACATCCTAGGCTGAAGGCAGCACTAAACTGCTGAGCCACCCAGGTTGCCCCACATACACATACAGTTTAACTAAGATTTCCACAACTGTTCTGTCCAAAAAATAGTAAGAAATGTGGACAAAGACTTATCTATAAGGAAGCTCAATGCACCATTAGGTAATAGTTTAATATTAGGAAAACCTAAACAGGGATCCCTGCGTGGCTCAGCGGTTTGGCGCCTGCCTTTGGCCAGGGTGTGATCCTGGAGATCCGGGATCGAGTCCCACATCAGGCTCCCTGCATGGAGCCTGCTTCTCCCTCTGCCTGTGTCTCTGCCTCTCTCTGTGTGTCTCTCATGAATAAATAAAATCTTTAAAAAAATATATAAAAACCTAAACATTCCAACCACTTGAATAATATACAGCCAGCAGAAAGGATGTCATAGAATATTTGGTACAGAAAAATATTTATCTTATATTGTGACATTAAAGAACCATGTCCCAGAACTATATAGTATTCTAATTTCAATATTTTATATAGTTATAGCAGTGTACAAGGGGCAGAATTACAGTGCATTTCTATTTTCATCCCTATATATTTCTGCATTTTTCAAATTTCCTACACTGAACAACCACCACTCTTCTAATCAGAGAAGGAACATAAGCGGCTTTTAAAAACAAAAGAAAGAAAGCATCTCCTGGAGGCACAGCATAATTGTTGAAATTAAAAGTTTATCAAAATCAAAGCCTTATTCTTCTTGAGAGTTCAGGAAAAGGAAACTGATTTCCTAAGGGCTTGTCACGTATTAGGCACCGTCTAGGACATCTTTACGTACATTTTTCCTCTTAATCATCACAGTAGTCCTGTAAGGCATGTACTATTATCTTTAGCCTTATGGCTGAGGATGCAAAGACACAGAGACTTAAGTAGCTTATCCTAGCTCAAATAACTATTAAATGCCAGAGTCAGGATTCAGAGTCAGGTCTTATCTCTTTGTTTATTCACCAGCTTATTCATATATATACACACGTGTAATCATTAGGATGACTGAATAGTTCTGGCATATGAAAAATAGAGAATAATATAACAAGTATAGAGAATAACATTAAAAGTATCCATATATTCAGCTTCCAGCTTAAGAAATTAAATATTTCAGACACAGAGGATGCAGCCTGTGTACTTATCTCCAGGGCCATTCTGTTTTCTTCCGTTGAGAAGTAACCATTATCTTGAGTATGGAGTTTATTATTCCTACGCAAATTATAGTTCCTTTGCTACATATGTTGGTATCCATAAACTAGACTAAATCAGTTACTGTCCAGTCAGGAAAATAGAAAACACTCTATGTATTACACACAAAGGAGATTTAATACTAAGAATTACAAAGGTATAGAAAGGGCTGGAGAAGCAAATGGGATAATGTTTAGTTTCATCCATTTGCCTCCCCACATCAATTCTCCATCTTTCTTTTTTTTTTTAAGGTTTTTTATTTATTTATTCATGAGAGACACAGAGAGAGACAGAGACACAGGCAGAGGGAGAAGCAGGCTCCATGCAGGGAGCCCGACATAAGACTCGATCCCAGGTCTCCAGGATCAGGCCCTGGGCCGAAGGTGGCACTAAACCGCTGAGCCACCCAGGCTGCCCAATTCTCCATCTTTGTGCTTAGAAGACCAAGCTGTACAGATGCCTCACTGGACTCTCTTGACTTCTGACTTCTGATTGGTTTTGGCTCATAGGAAGAACTGGCAAGAGGTTGAGGGGAAGAGGAGAATGGAATCAGAATAGCTATTCACTTGGCTTCTTTCTTGTTGGGTTGCTAGCATGATGGCACTGCCGCTGCTGAGAAATAGCCACTGATACCACCGAAATGCTCGTTTCCAGTCCCCTACTATCACTGCTGCTGCCATTGCTGGAAGCACAACCAGACCAGAGGGAAATGCCTTCTCCTTTTCTTCTGTTTTCTACTCTCCTGTCAATGCATAGCACTGGCAAAACCTAACCAGAGCCTGTGATGTGTAGTTCATAGGTTGCCAACCCCTGGAATACAGAAGAATGCACAGAAAGGCTGGAGTGGGATTGAAAGCCAACAGCAGGGGTCCCTGGGTGGCGCAGCGGTTTGGCGCCTGCCTTTGGCCCAGCGCGTGATCCTGGAGACCCGGGATCGAATCCCACGTCAGGTTCCCTGCATGGAGCCTGCTTCTCCCTCTGCCTGTGTCTCTGCCTCTCTCTCTCTCTCTCTCTCTCTCTCTCTCTCTCTCTCTCTGACTATCATAAATAAATTAAAAAAAAAAAAAGAAAGCCAACAGCATGTAACCAGCATAAGCACACAGTATTTTTTTAAGATTTATTTATTTATTTATTCATGAGAGACACAGAGAGAGAGGCAGAGGGAGAAGCAAGCTCCATGCAGGAAGCCCGACATAGGACTCCTTCCCGGGACTCCAGGATGGTGCCCTGAGCCAAAGGCAGATGCTCAACTGCCGAGCCACCCAGGCGTCCCACAAGTGCACAGTATTGCTTGCATTTTTAAAACTGTATATTGGGGCACCTGGGTGGCTCAGTGGTTGAGCATCTGCCTTTGGCTCTGGGTGTGATCTTGGTGTCCTGGGATAGAGTCCCGCATCGGGCTCCCTGCAGGGAGCCTGCTTCTGCCTCCGCCTAGGTCTCTGCCTCTCTATGTCTCTCATGAATAAATAAATAAAATCTTTTTAAAAAAATAATAATAAAACTCTGTATAGATATTGTCAAGCCATATATATCCTTGCTTTTTTGTTTAACCTTATAATTTTGAGATCTATCCATGTTGATACATGTGGCCCTAGTTTATTCATTTTAACTGCAGTGTTATAGTCAGTAATGGTATTTCTGTAGGGGAACTAGTGAAGATAGAAACATGGACATTACTGCATTGGAACAAAAGAGATATAAAGGTAATATATGGCAAACTACAAACAGGTAAAATTAGATTAAAGGAAAACTTTCTAAAAGTGTTTCGTTCCTTCATTCAACACGGATGCACTGATCGTCTACCAGTCCTAAGCATTGTGCTTGACACAAAGGACAGAGAATTGATTATGACCCCGTCCCCTGCTCTCTGGTTGCTGATGCATAGACAATTAGATACACAATTTTTGTCAAGGTAATAAGTACTATGATTGAGTCATGACTAGGGTGCTATAGAGGCACAGAGCTTGATAAATAGGAGAAAAAAGCTGCAGAGCAATTTCAGTTATACAGATTCAAGATTTCTAAATAAGTAAAATACTGTACTACAAATGAAACTCGGCATTATAGTGAGAAAAATGATACCACAACCAAAAGAGTGCAAAATCCTTCAACATTTTAAAAAACTTATAATAAGTTAAATGAGAAAAGTCATGGATTAAATGGAAATATGTCAAAAAGTCATTTGAAAAAATTCTACAGCTTCTAGAAAAAATTGAAGTAAGATTAGCAGGATTCCCTCTCAATGTAATAAAGTTTAGTTTGCAAAAACTAAAAACAGACACCATATTAAATAAATTATTTACTACATTTCCATATAGAGCAGGAGTAAGATACCACTAGCAATCATCTTGTTTTGGAAGTCTTAGATAATACAGCAAACATTTTTTACAAAATTAAAATTAGGAATTGTAACCAAATATCAAATTGTGAACTATGAGATTTGAGAGAGCACTCGCAGGTGTGCATGAGCAGGGGGAGGGGCAGAGAGCCAGGAGGAAAGAGAGAATTCTCATGCAGACTCCCCACTGAGTGCAGAGCCCGAAACAGGGCTCCATCCCAGGACCCTGAGGTCATGACCTGGGTGGAAATCAAGAGTCAGAAGTCAACCAACTGAGGCACCCAGGCACCCCTGTCTGTGATATATTGTTAAACCAAAGGAGAAGGGAAAGCAAATTGCAGAGTCCTGTGTATGTGACCTTGTGGTGGGAGATAGGGGGAGAAGAACAAGCACTGTGTTTGTACATAGGTGTGCATCAGTTTGTGTTTGGCAGGGGAAATAAGTGGAATTATACATACTGCACATCGGTTATCTCAGAGGAATAGACTTAGTAAGAATTGGTGGACTTTATGATTGTAATTATATATCTTCATATTATTTTAAAATCAGTCATTTTTATCATCTAAAACAGAATTTTTGGGCACCCCAGGTGGCTCAGCGGTTTAGCACTGCCTTCTGCCCAGGGCGTGATCCCACTCCCTGCATGGAGCCTGCTTCTCCCCTCTGCCTGTGTCTCTGCCTCTCTCTGTGTCTCTCATGAATAAATAAATAAAATCTTTAAAATTAAAAAAATAGAATTTTTAATCAGATGGTTACAGAAGCTTTTCTGTAGTGATACTTGAGCTCAGTTTGAAAGATGAGGAGTGTTGACTGAAGAAAGAATCAGTAAGAGGGCTCTTTTCAGCAGGGAACAGTGAGAGCAAAGATAGTACATGTGAGTCATCTCCATCATCACCAGATTCTGACATTCATGGGTTTATATTTGGGATGGTTGGTCCTAACAAAAGAGCAGTGATCAAATTCAGCAAATTCTATTCTCCTTTAGTGTCATAGTGGGAAGGAAGGCACTAAAGTTACCCTCCCCAAAGAAGTTGATGGTCTGACAACATTCCTTTATGATCAGATATTCTCTTTATGATCAAAGAGAAGCCCTAAGCACTTCTATTGAGACCGCAGCTTCCAGATCAGTCTCCAGGAGGGAAGGCCTGAGTCAAGCTGTGTGTGTGTGTGTGTGTGTGTGTGTGTGTGTATAGAGGGTTCGCGATTACAGATGATGAGAGCACTTCCATTCTTTCCCACCAGTTAGATCATTCTTTCCATTCTTGCACTTATTATTTTTCTTCCTTTACCACTCACTCTATCCCCAGGTTTCCCCTCACTTTCCCCCAAATGCTGTGTGGCTATGCCATGAACATTTCCACTGTAGGTGGTCAGGCAATCCCTTTGCTCTGCAGTTATGTCATCAAGCCATGTACCAGGAAGAGCCTCCTTGGGGAGGGATGTCTTCTCTTCAAGATACATATCAGGTGGGGAGATCTCACTGCGGAATCCAAAGTTCAGTTCTCAGATTCACAGCAAAGACACAATAGATCCTTTAGCAGCTCTTACCCTATTCTGTGACCCTGCCCTGGCTAATCCATGGTCCATCACATCAGAACCTCCAGAGATGTGTAGTTAGGGTACAGGGGTGCAAGAGCAGATTCCAGGGGTCCCAAACAGGCCAGGTTTGTCCACTTGCTGCTGACAAAAATCCAAAGACGGAGAGATGAGTGGTGGTGAAACAAGAAAGGGATTTATCTCAGTGAGGCCAATACCAGGAAGATAGCAGACTAACATCTCAAAGACTTTCTCCAAAGTGCTGAAAAAATTTCTAGGTTTATGCAAGGAAAATGTGGGACAAAGGTCAGTGGGTACGTGCAGGTGGGCTGTAGAGGTCAGGTTGATCATGGCCTTGGGGTCAACACGTGGGGTCTTGCTGATACCAGGTCAGGCGTTATTGCTTAAGGAGGTAGTTTCAGTTCCACCTGGGATGCTTTGCCCACAGGGTCTTTTGCCTGAGGTAAGAGCTGGAAAGAAAAAAATGTAATCACTTAGAAAGTACAGACTAAGTCACAATCGAGGTAGGTGCATTCCTCTTTCAGATATACCCTACCAATGTCTACCTGTTGCCGACTCCACTGGATACTAGCAACTCATTTTGTTTGTTTGCTTGTTTTTGTTTTTTAAGATTTTTATTCATTTATTTGAGTGTGAGAGTGAGAGATCACAGAGGGAGAGGGAGAAACAGACTTAACACCCAACAGGGAGCCTGATGCAGGATCAGGCTGGATCCCAGGACCCTGGGGTCATGACCTGAGCCAAAGGCTGCCTTAACCAACTGAGCCACCCAGGTGCCCCATTGCTTTTGGTGACACTAGCAACTCTTTCTAAAGGTCAAGTACCACTGACTTTAGGAAAATATTCCCAAACGTACCATGTATGGATGAGCCAGGTACTAGGGTGAATTCTTTGTTTCTTTCTCATTTTGAGAAGCCCTTGATGTTTTTATGGTAGTTGATAGTAGCTTTGCTTTGGCATATTTTTGTAAATGTATTATAAAAACACAAAGTATTTTATATATGTACTTTTTTTTTTCTGGAGTGTGTGTGTGTGTGTGTGTGTGAGAGAGAGAGAGAGAGAGAGAGAGAGAGCATGAGCGAGAGCACAGGGTGGGGGAGGAGCAGAGGGAGAGGAAGAGAAAATCTTAAGCAGCCTCCCTGCCCAGCACAGAGCCTGACCTAGGGCTCATTCTCATGTCCCTGAGCTGAAATCAAGAGTCAGACACTTAACCGACTGAGCCTCCCAGGTGCCCCAAACCA
This sequence comes from Vulpes vulpes, assembly GCF_048418805.1. Classification (NCBI taxonomy): domain Eukaryota; kingdom Metazoa; phylum Chordata; class Mammalia; order Carnivora; family Canidae; genus Vulpes; species Vulpes vulpes. The sequence goes on from NC_132782.1 coordinate 16,270,516, forward strand.
AGTACAGATGGGTGTGCAATACCACTGCCAATCTCCCTCCATGCCCCTTGTCACCTTTTAAAAGGCCTTCTTTGCCCAGCTAACCCATTCCTTTCTCTAAACCCAAACCTCTAGGATACACTAACCCTATACCCCAAACACAGCACAGATGGAAGACTACATTCTTCCATTAGAAGAATTAAGATATTTGGAAAGAATACATGTTCTTGGTTATAATAGGAAGGGCATCCTCTACAAAGAATATACTGGCGGGACTCCTGGGTAACTCAGTGGTTGAGTGTCTGCCTTTGGCTTAGGGCATGATCCCAGAGTCCTGGGATCTGAGTCCCACATCAGGCTCCTGGCAGGAAACCTGCTTCTCTCTCTGCCTATGTCTCTGCCCCTCTCTCTGTGTCTCTCATAAATAAATTTTCAAAATCCTTAAAAAAAAAAAACCCAGAATATACTGGCATGAGAACTCATAGATGTTCTCTAACTGAACAGAACTTTCTTATTGAAAATTTTTTTCCTCCAAAATAGGACTAGGGAAGCATTTTCTGGTTAACAGAGACACATCCCCAAAGACAAGGTCTAGGACAATAGTGGAGGTGTCTTAAGGAACATGATTCCCTTGGCTCATGGTGGAAGGTACTGGCTGAGGACACAAACTCCTGGGGGTGTGGACTCTTCAGGCCCTGCTTGGGCCACTGTAGCCCTCAAAGCCCGCTTGATTCCTTGGCTGTACAAGGTGGCACTCACAGTCAGAGGAAGACCCTTTTAAGGCTCTGCCCTAAGGGCTCTCAACTCTTTCTGCTCCACCCATGTACATGCTCCCATGCTAGGGTTGCTCTCTTTCCTCTTCCTGCTCCTCATCCTTCCCCAATATTGTAACCCTTCACCTCGTTACACAGAAAAACTCACCTCTCCCAAGTTCTCCCCATCGCAACCCATACACCCAAACTCATCCTGACTTGGGAAGTCATAGAGGCATAACCCAACCTCTTATGGAGACCCATCTGAAATTATATGTAGCAATACATTTTTTTTTTTTTTGGTTTTGAATCACAACTATGGTTACTTCATCTATGTTTTTTTCCTATCAATTTTCTGTTTTTTCATCAAAATCTCTATTGGCCTCTCCATACTTTTTATTCGTTTAAAATCATGCATTTCACAGAATAATTTTAATATTCTAATAAAATAATAAGTCTCAGTCAAAAAACCCAACCAATATGTTATATATTCCTGTGCAGTTAGATTCGTATGAGATAGAAATGCATATGCCTATAGCCAAGCTGACACTTTAATCAGGAATTATAATCAATCCCTTTCTCTCACTCCCATGCCCCTGCAAGGACTGATATGTTTTCTGTCCCTATAATTTTGCTTTATCCAGAATGACCTGGAAATAGAACCTGCAGCATGTAGCCTTTTATGTCTGGCTTCTTTCTCTTAACATAACGCTTTTGAAACCCATCTATGTTGTAGCCATGGTTCTTTTTTTTATTTCTGAGTAATATTCCATTGTTTGGATGCACCATAGTTTGTTTATTCATTCATCAGTTGATGGACATTGGGTTGTTTCCAGTCTTGGTGGTTATAAATAAAGTTATTGTAAACATTTGTGTATAGGCTTTTGTATGTTCATTTTGTCTAGGCATTTATCTTCTGTAAATATGTAGACGTGAGATCATTGTATCGTATGGTGCTTGTTTAACTTCATAAGAAACTAACTGTTCTCTAGTTTGTACTGCACTACTTTGTGTTTCCACCAGCAATGTCTCACCATTCAAGTTACTTTCTATCCTTGCTGGTGCCTCGTATTGTCAGCTTTTTCTTTTTTCAGCTACTCTGGTAAGCATATAGTGAGACCTGTTTGTGATTTTAGTTTTCACTTTCTGAGGCTTATGTTGTTAAACATCTTCTCATGTTCTGTGTGTCATCCATCTATCTTTCTGTGTGTGAAATATCTGTTGAATCCTTTTTGTCCATTTAAAAAGTTGAGTTGTTTGGGGGTGCCTGAGTGGCTCAGTTGGTTGAGGGTTCAGTTCTTGATTTTGGCTCAGGTCATGATCTCAGTGTTGTGGGATCAAGTCCGGCATCATGCTCCACACTAGGTATGGAGGCTGCTTAGGATTCTTTCTCTCCCTCTGCTGCTTCTTCCTCCCCACTTTAAAAAAGTTTTTAAAATTGAGTTGTTTTCTTATTATTGAGTTATGAGAGTCCTTTATATATAGTTTGTATATTTATTAGATATGTGTTTTGCAAATGTTTTTTCTAGTACGTGGCTATCCTTTTCTTTATAAAATGTCTTTTGCAGAGTTAAACATTTTAACTTTCATGAAAGTTATGTGCCGATTTTTCTCTCATGGTTTATATTTTTTGTGTCCTATATAAAAAATATTTTCCTATGTTTTCTTCTACAACCTTAAATACCTTAAATTTTACATTCAGATATATTGTCTATTTTGAGTTAATTTTTAAGTGTGATATGAGGTATGGGTTGAAATTTCTTTTTTTTTTTCTTTTTAATATGGGTGTCCAATCATTCTAGCACCATTTGGTGAAAAGACTTTCCTTTCTCTATTGAATTGCCTGAGAACCTTGCCAAAAATCAATTAACCTCATCGTGGGTCTATCTATTCTATACCATTGATCTATGTGTCTATACTGTAGCCAGTATCGGCATGACTTTATTACTACAGCTATATAGAAAGTGCCACATGTGCCCATCTCTAGTCCCAAAGTTAAATATCAGTCTAAGTCAAGCCTGGAAATTCTATTCCCTTTGTCAGAGTCTGATTTAGGCGTGAGCATATGATATAACCGTGGCGGATAACGCATAAGTGTTCTGGATGGCTTCTAAGGAAGTGTCCCTTCACCTTAAAAAGATACAAAGCCAAAAATGTATCCTCCTCGTGCACTGTCACATGACAATGTAATTTGTGGAGCTGCTACAGCTGTCTTGTTTTCATGTGTGAAAAGCTAAGAGAAGCAGAGAGAAGCTCACCCTCCCTGTACCCTGATGTCATTGAGAATATGAGTAAACCAATTCTGGAATTTCACTGTTTCCAAACTTCTTGCTATGTGAAATAATAAAATTACCTCAATTTGTAAGCCACTTTTAGTTGATTAATGTTACCTGCCACTGAAAGTGTTCTATTACAGCCCATGATGAAGGCAACACAAAGGAGAACAGACTTTGCTGAAAACACAGTAAGAGATATGGGGGATAGGATTAAGAAAAGCAAGAAAAATGAAACGGGACGCCCTGGTGGCTCAGCAGTTAAGCACCTGCCTTTGGTTCAGGGCGTGATCCCGGAGTCCTGAGATTGAGTCCCACATCGGATTCCCTGCATGGAGCCTGCTTCTCCCTCTGCCTGTGTCTCTGCCTCTCTCTCTCTCTCTGCCTCTCATGAATAAATAAATCTTTTTAAAAAAATGAAACATGAACAAAGATAAAGAGGACTAGAGAAAAAAATATAGAGATAGCCAAGGAATATCTAAAATATCTAAAGGAATTAGATAAGGAATATCTAAACACAAAGACATTTAATATCCCTAATAACGGAACTAAAATATTGAATCTGAACATATATTTGACTAAACAGAAAGAAAATTAACTACTATAAACAGATACCACATAAGCATTAACCAATTGGAGAATCATTTCCTATTCTAAGATAGAAAAATTCAACATCATTAAGCTGTCAGTTCTCTCTAAATAATCTAGAAGTTTAACAAGATCCCAATCAAAACACTAAGACTTTTTTTTAATTAGGCAAATTGATTTGTCTATTTCAGGGGTCAGCAAACTCTGGCTGGTGGGCCAAGTCCAGTACATCCTGTTTTTGAAATATTTATTAGAACACAGCCACACTCACTCATTTACTTATTGTTAATTGCTGTTCTCATTATATGCGATGGCAGAGTTAAATAATGGCCATAGAGATGTAGGGGCTACAAAGCCTAAATTATTTGCTATCAAGTCTTTTACATAAAAAGTTTGCTGATCCTTGATCATATTTTGGAAGCACATGACTGTTTTATTTTACAGGTCCATAGCTGGAAAGCAATTTGATTAAGGATGAATATTTCACCCGTAAGTATTAAAGTGTCATGGGGGAAAAAGAATTTGTCTTCAGGGGATCCCTGGGTGGTGCAGCGGTTTGGCACCTGCCTTTGGCCCAGGGCGCGATCCTGGAGACCCGGGATTGAATCCCACATTGGGCTCCCGGTGCATGGAGCCTGCTTCTCCCTCTGCCTCTGCCTCTGCCTCTGCCTCTCTCTCTCTCTCTGTATGACTATCATAGATAAATAAAAATTAAAATAAAATATTTTAAAAAATTGTCTTCAAATGAAACAGCTATCTCCTTGGGGTAATTTCTAAAGGGAATGAGAAATAATGTGTTATCAAGCCCTTTGTAAGTCCCTGAAAGCCCCTTGGCACATTGTGATCTTTACACAGAGACTGTCAGCAATCACCCCTAACATCCCTCTACACATTTTGCTTTAATAGCATGGTTTAAGTTATCCATGATCCAGAGCAGAGGCAAGGAGAAATAAATTGCCTGGCATGGCAAGATTTGTTTCTCTCTATCACCTAGCACCATGCAGAACTCCACCAACCTCTTCCACATTCTGAGGGAGTAATTTGGAGCAACTCATGAATTTCCCTCTTGCTACAATATCAAGGGGAAAAGAACTACCAGGCAAGGAAAGCAGGTATCAAGAAATCAATATTGTTCTAACTGCACTATTTACTGGCCCTACCAGCACCTTTTATCTTCAAAGGGTCTAACAGGTAAAAATTAACCTAAGCACTCATTCCCTAAAGTTAGAGACCCACAAAGTTGCAGGAAAGACTCAGCTGCTAGGAGACATTCTAAAGAAGTAGACCTGGGAAAGCTGTTTAAGCAGGTTCTTTTATTTGAAAAAACAAAAACCCCAGGGGAAAAAAAAAACAGGCTACCTTGAAAAATAGAGGTTGCAGTTAAAAATACATATTACCAAAAAATAAAAAATAAAAAAATACATATTACCATATGTATAAAGGTGATGGAAGAGCATTAGTACATTTTGGGCCTTATTGTGGAGTTTGTCGGGAAGATCACACCCAGTTCTACAGATTCCCTTTGACAGAGATGGAAAGATAATTCAGTGGAAAAAGGATAGTCATTTCAAAATAAGGTGCTGGGACAATTTGGACTTGCATACACTCACAAAAAGTGAGCCTCAACACACACCTCATGTAACTCAAAATGGATCATAGACCTAGATGTAAAATGTAAAACTATAAAGCTTCTAGAAGAAAACATAGCAGAAAATTTGTGTGACCTCGAGTTTCATGGTAAGTTTTAAAATATAATACCAAAAGTGCATGAAAAAAATGATAAATTGGACTTTATAAAAACTATGAATGTGATTGATACTGTTAAGAGAATGAAAAGACAAGCCAAAACGTGAATGTAAGTCACATATTTGGCAAGGATTCATATCCAGAACATATAAAGAACCCTTTAAACTCAACAGTATGAAAATAATATAATTTTAAAATGGGCAAAATATATGAACAGATACTTTGCCAAGGATGGTACATGAATCGTATATGAGCAGATGTTCTTTTTTTAAAAATTATTTATTTATTCATGAGAGAAACAGAGAGGCAGAGACACAGGCAGAGAGAGAAGCAGGCTCCTCACAAGGAGCCTGATGTGGGACTCAATCCTGGGACTCCAGGATCACACCCCAAGCCAAAGGCCATCACTCAACAACTGAGCCACCCAGGCATCCCCTGTGAGATGTTCAATAGCATTTGTCATTAGGGAAATGCGAATTAAAACCATAAGAAGAGGGCAGCCCTGGGGGCTCAGCGGTTTAGCGCTGCCTTCAGCCTAGGGTGTGATCCTGAAGTCCCTGAATCCAGTCCCAGGTTGGGCTCCCTGCATGGAGCCTGCTTCTCCCTCTGCCTGTGTCTCTGCCTCTCTCGCTCTCTCTGTGTGTGTCTCTCATGAATAAATAAATAAAATCTTTTAAAAAATAAAATAAAACCATAAGAAGATATTACTACAGAACTGATAGAATGTGTAAAATCCCAAAACTGACAATACCAGATGCTGGTGAGAATGCAGAGCAATAGGAACACATGTTCATTGCTGGTGGGAATGCAAAATAGTGCAGATACAGGTTAGCAGATTCTTATAAAGTTAAATAAACATAAATCTACCATACAGCCCAGCAAATCCACTCATAGGTATTTACTCAAGGGAATTAAAAATTTATGTTCACACAAAATCTATATGTGAATGTTTATAACACCTTTAATGATATTTGTCAAAAACTGGAAGCAACCAAGATGCTCTTTAATAAATAAATGGAAAACAAATTATGGTACATCCATACACTGGACTACTATTCCATAATAAAAAGGAATGAGTTACAGACCCACACAGCATATATGAATTTTCAGTGTGTTTTTCTGTGAAAAAAGCCAGACCAAAAGGTCTACATATTATATAATTCTGTTCATGTGACATTCTGGGAAAGGCAAAACCATAAGGTTGAAAGACTTATTAGTGGCTGTGAGGAGTTAAAAGGAGAAATGGTTCATCACAAAGGGGACACACAAGGAAATTTTTAGGGTGATGGAAGTGTAGGTGGTAGGGTGGTAGATGCATGCATTTGTAAAAACCCATAGTACTGTATATCACAAAGAGTGAATTATAATGTGTGCAAATTTTTAAAAAATCAACCAGAATGACAGGGATCCCTGGGGTGGAATACAGACTGGAACTAATGAATCTAACCGTACCGCACAAGTGAAGATTGAATACATATATATGCATTCTCTTCATATATCACACTGAAGCAGGAGAGGGAATGGAGCTGACCTAAGTGACTTTGGAAAATGGTAATTTGACTGGAAACCATAGAGCTAAAGCCAGAGGGGCGCCTGGGTGGCTCATTTGGGTAAGTGTCTGACTCTTAGTTTAGGCTTAGGTCATGATCTCGTGGGTCATGGGATCTAGCTCCATGTCAGGCTTGGCGCTCAGCAGAGAGTCAGCTTGAAGCTTCTCTCCCTCTGCCCCTCCACCCACTCACATGCACTCACACACTTTCTCAAAAAACTAAATCTTTAAAAAATAAATAATAAAGCTAAACAGAAAAACAAACAAAGCTAAATAAGATGGTGTAGTTGATAAATATTACATATTAACAGTTAATATTAGTATGTAATAGTAGATAATGAAAGCTAAGTTTCTCACTGTCAGAGAAAGAAGTTACAAATAAGCAAAGGGAAAATGCTAAAATGAATCCTGTGGAGCTCAATTACAGTCAGAGATGGTATAAACTCATATTTAGTTTAATATATATATAGATATAGAGATAATTACAGATATGTGTATATACATAGATCGATATATATTCATGTTTCCTAGATTTGTCTGCTGAGAGTGTCTAAAAGCAGTGAGTGTGCTCATTTTAATAGCAATGAGCACACTCAGAGCCCAGATCTTGGGTTTTAAATGTCATTTGCCAATTAAAGGAAGCCGGGCTTCTAAGAGGAATGGCTGATTCTAGGGCTGGAACAGAAAAAGAGAGATGAGCCTGGAGCATTTCATAGTGCCAGAAAGTACAGGAATACTCAACAAAAGAATGGTTGTACAACAATGTGAATGTCCTTAGTATCACTGAGCAGTACACTTAGAAATGGATAAGATAGTAGACTTTGTTTTATGTATTTTACCACATACAAAAAAGATGAGAGCCTGCCGAAAGGATACACAGAAGCTAAACTGAGTAGTCTCGAGGGGGCAAAGCTGGAACAATCTGAACAACAAAATATATCATTTTGCATTATCAGTATTGAATGATGTAGTATTGCATTATAACCAAAGTACAAAATAAGTATACATGAGTCCATACTGATATAAATATAATGAATAAATAAATAGGAGAGAAGAGTCAAAATTTCTTATGGAAGAATTCCAAATTATATCTTTGGATACTCTCCTCCAGGAGATGGAGTTTGATGGTGACTAGACTTGGTGACTTGCTTCCAGGGGAAAGGAAAATAGTCTTACTATTAAGACAGACAGCACTTAACAAAGTGATCAAGGTTAACATCACCCGTAATGAGTCACCTACCCGGCTTGCACTCTTGATACAATGTAATGAAAAGGGCACTTCACCTCCACGGTCTTCTTCCCCCAAACCTGTAAGCCCAGTCTAATCATGAGAAAAACATTAGACACACCCAAATGCAGGTATAGTCTGCAAAATACCTGACCAGTGTGCTCTTTGATACTGTCAAGGTTCTGAAAATCAGGAAAGTCTGAGACAGGGCACAAACCATAAGGAGATTAAGGGGATAGGACAACTTACTTCGATATAGGATTATGAATTGTATCCTGGAACAGAAGAATGTTAGTGGAAAAAGTCGAGAAATTTAAACAAAGTGCAGAATTAACACTAGGGTTCAAATGTTGCTCTCTTGGTTTTGACAAATGTACCATAGTTATGTGAGATGCTAACAGGAGGAGAAACCGGGTAAAAGGTATGTGGGAACTCTCTGTACTACCTACAACTTTTCTGTAAATCTAAAATTGTCCCCAAAATTCCAAAACAAAATTTTGTCTAAAAATAAATTAAAAGTTTGGCAATAAAGGTGATAGGAATATCAAAGAAACATAGCAATATCAGTATAAATTGGGCCTTGTGGCTGTGACTGATTGCTGGAAGGATCTCTCTCAGCTCTAGAGTAACAGCATGTACTGAGCATTATTCTAGCATGGTAGTTCTCAGATATTGTGTATATCAGAATCCTGGAAATGAATTAAGACTAGTGGGACTGAGGTTCATTGAAATAAACTAGTACTGGACATGACCATTCATTCATTCATTCATTCAGCAACTATTTACTGAGCAACTCCTCTATGCCAGCCCATTCTTAGTATTAAGTATATGGTGGTAGACACACAGGCAAAGAGCTCATGGAGCTTCCATTCTAAAGCACAGAAAAACCTACACTGAGTCCAAGTCCCCAAAAAGAAAATCTGATTGGCCTAGCTAATCATCACCATCTGCTGTTGCTTTGGGGGTAGGGGGAGAACAGAGCTTTTCTTAACAGGCTACTTCATAGGTTATTAGTCATTAGGTGTTGGTTTCCAGTAAGTCGGGGGTTCCCCTCTATTCCAATCAATTATGGCTGGGGTTCCGTGACCTGAAATATGACCCTTCCTGAGTTTTCTCCTTCAGCAAAACTAACTAGGTCAGGAAGGGGCCAGAGGCAAGGAAGGCCCTGTTGTCTATGAAGGGTGGTTATTATCCAAATACAGCAGGAGACAAATTCTCAGGGCAATCTGGAGGCAAAAATATTAGGCTGCCCTAGTCAATATGATACAAAGATCCTTCCATCATGAACTGTTTATTTATGGGCTTTTGCTTTTCTGGTGCCTGTGATGTTTCAAAATACCAACTTGCCTGCAGCAGATTCCTACTTCAATGGAGACTGTCTTGAACAACAATCTCCCATGTATTCCCCTCCATCATGTTATATTTATCTTTATGAGCTTTAGCAACATACTTAGGATTTTATTCTTTGCCTTCTGAGCATATTCCCTAACTGAAAGAGGAAAACCACTGACTCCAGGAAAATGGGAGCAGTGGCTATTACATGTTTTTAAGTAACATTCGGGATGGACCTAAACAGGATACTTTAGGATTTTTCTAAGTATGAAGGTTTTTTAAATTTTTTTTATTTATTTATGATAGTTACAGAGAGAGAGAGAGAGAGAGAGAGAGAGAGGCAGAGACACAGGCAGAGGGCTCCATGCACCGGGAGCCTGATGTGGGATTCAATCCCGGGTCTCCAGGATCGCGCTCTGGGCCAAAGGCAGGCGCCAAACCGCTGCGCCACCCAGGGATCCCTGAAGGTTTTTTTTTTTTTTTAAGATTTTATTGATTTATTTATGAGAGACACGCAGAGAGAGGCAGAGACATAGGCAGAGGGAGAAGCAGGCTCCTTGTGGGAACCCCCATGGGACTTGATCCCAGGGGACCAAGTTTGGGGAATAGCAGAAATAAAGCTCTAAGGAAGGGCCAGAGTTGCTGAAGGACAACCAAGGGTCTGCATCCTGGGTTCTACAAACCCTGGCAAGTGTCAAACATCTGGGAAACAAATCTGACCATTGAACATAGCCACCGCTTATGACACCACCATGAAGAAGATTATAATTGTCAAGCAAAACAAGAACGTTATCAAATCTATGATATCAAATCTTCTATGTATTCCGTGACATTAAATTCATTAATGAGGGGATCCCTGGGTGGCTCAGGGGTTGAGCGTCTGTCTTTGACTCAGGTCATGTTCCCTGCGTCCCGGGATCGAGTCCCACATCAGGCTCCCTGCATGGAGCCTGCTTCTCTCTCTGCCTGTGTCTGTCTGTCCACATGTCTCTGCCTCTCTCTCTCTCTGTCTCTCATGAATAAATAAATTAAATCTTTTAAAAAATTTTTTTAAATTCGTTAATGAATTAGCTGCCAGGCACTCTGCTAAGTGTTAGGAGCCCAGAGCTGACTCCACTGCAGTCCCTGCCCTAGAGGAACCTAATAACTGGAGATTGCATTTGTGTATTTATGTGTTTATTAGGCCTCCTAAGAACCTGGGATTGGCTTATAGACAGCAAAGAAAGATAAATGATTTTTTATTTATTTTTCAATACCCCTACTGTTACAGAAGCAGACCACGAGCACTCGAAAACATAGAATCAGCAAAAACAAAAAGTAAAACACCTCCAGCACACCCAGAAATCATCGCCATAACCCTTGGTCTTCATATGCATACATATTATTAATAAGTATTTTCCCCACAAAAAAGTTTTCATATTGTTTGCAGATACACTGTGTCTTGTAACCCGTTTTTCTTTTCAGTCAATAATTTCCACTTTTCTGTGTCAGTAAATGCTTCGAATACTCAGTACGTATTCAAATTCTCCCATTTCAGCCAAAAAGGTCCTTTACAGCTAATTTCTCCAAATCAGCCTTCAACTCAAGGCTTTACACTGCATCTCCTGATTACATCCTCCCTCTCTCTGCAAGTCCAGTGTAGTGTCTGTCTTATGATTCTGACTTGATGAAAAGAACTGGCCAGCTGTTCTGAACAGTCCATCTTCTTTTTTTACTTGCCTGGTTGTTTCCTTGTGACATCATTTTACTACGTTTCCCCCTTATCCTCTGTATACAAGTGGAAGATCTAACAAGAGATGCGACAGAAGCGAGTTACACATTCTGGGCTAGCACAGTTCACGGGGGGCATTATGTCCTCTATATTCCTTCGCATCAGAATACACGTCTGAAAACCTGGTTGACCCACCATTAGTGATGATCAAATGGACCCCTGGGCAATGGCCATAATTGGAGATTTTGGAGGGAAAGGGCAAAAGGAGAAACGGAATAGGAAGAGGGTGCACACGACCTGGCTGCCTAAAGGAGGTAGGACCCCAAGGACATCCAGCTGCGCTCCCCACTCTGACATCGCACAGGTTGCGACCAATCTTCTGATCTTGTTCTCATAATTAGGAAGGCACAGCCAGAACATTTTTCTTTAGAAAACTGAGCTGAGCGGATGCGGTATTCAGCCCGCCGGAGAGGGACCATCACCCTCTCTGCAACCTGCGACAGGACCCATAAAGGGGGCGGGGAGAGCTGTTCGGACCCACCTTCCAGGAGCCGCCCTTTCCTGCCTCGGGCCACCAGGGGGAGCTACGACAAAACAATCGTTCGTTCAGACGAGCGGCAACGCGTCTGGGCAAAGCTTGTCCGTCCCGGGGATCCGTAAGCAAGGGGCCGCGGCTGGGGAAACTGTGTTTCTGATTTCTCGCGAGCACCAGGAAGCTCCTCCCCGCTTGCGCGTGCTCAGGCCCCTTCCGGTGGTTTGCGGCAGGGGGCGCTGTCGGCGGCGTCGCAGCGGCCGTGCGCCGCGGCGACGCTCTCCCGGCGGGCAGTGCGGCCCGGCTCTCCGGCGGCGGCGAGTGCCACGTCCCAAGTGCTACGCGGAGGAGCGGAGCGGGCGGTGCGCGGGGGGCGGGGAGCAGCGCGGATCCCGGCCCGGCCACACTGCGCGCCCGCCGCCATGGGGTCCTCGCAGAGCGTCGAGATCCCTGGCGGGGGCACGGAAGGCTACCATGTCCTGCGGGTAAGGGCTCCGACGGCGCGCTGGAGGCGGGGCCCGGCCGCGGGGAGGCAGAGGCCCCGACGGGCCCGTTCCCGGGGCGGCCAGGCCCGGCCCCGGAAAGCGGCGGCGGCCGCGGGCGCTGCCTTGGCCGAGGCGGGGTCGGGAGGTCGCTGGCCTCACGCCTCCCCGGAGCGCTCCGGGCCCGGGGTCCGCCGCCCTGGGGGGACGGGGTGGATGAAGCCTGAGCGGCAGCCAGCGACCTGTCGGGGGGCGGCCCAGACGTGGGGGGCGGGCGGGGACGGCGGCCTTTTCTGTCCCCTCTCCCTTGATTCTTCTCTTACAAAGTTAGGAAAGGTGTGGGGGCAAAGTCTGCAGAAGAGGTGATGGTGAAGGTAGCACTTGAATTTTCTGAGGAAAAAAAAAAAATGAAACCTGGAACTGGCAGGGCGAGACGCAGGAGGTGCGACGGCAGGTGTTAACTCACCTCGGCGCTGGCTGGATGTCCGGAAAAGCCCAGTTAGGCAAACAGAATGAAATGGCCCAGAAGTAGGTTCGACGGACTTAAATTTTCTTGATTTTACCGGCCTCCCCCCCCCCCCCCCCGGGTCGCTCCTGACCTTACTAAGCCTCCTTTTCCACATTTCCTGGCGCAGAGAACTTCCGTTCTGTTCTAAGACTGCTCAGAGTGTGCTGGAGATTAAGGTTTAGATGCACAGTGGTAACAGGTAATGGGAGAGGAACTTTTTTTTTTTTTTTTTTTTTAAGAAAGAAAAGAAAAGTCTAAGTAAATAAAGGAAAGCAGCCTCAGTCACCAGGATGGAGAAACCTAGTATCTCAAAAAAAAAAAAAAAAAAAAAGGCATCAGGTAAGCTCCTGCTTTTATGAGCAACCTAAGTTGTTGCAGAGCATGTGGGTCTTTAAAAGTAGCGCTGATGGTTATGTGCTGTGACACCTGCACGAGTGGTGAGGAGATGGATTGGCGGCAAAGCGGCCCTAATCTGTAGCACCGCTTCAGGACGTAATAGAGTGTCATTAAGTATTAGCTACTCACAAGCAAGAACATTTTCGCTGGGAGTGAGAAAGTGTACTTTCTGGTGCGTACAGTCATTTTCTGCCTTAGAGCCCACGTTTTAGGTGAGACAACATTCGTAAGGTGAATTACCTAGATATGTGTGTGATTGCACTGTGAGGGATCACCTTTCTGATCTAAAGGATTATCATGTCTTGTTGCCTCTCCACTCTACTAAAAAAAAATCTCTCTTGAAGCCACGCTTTCGGTAGGAAAGGACGATTTTCCCAGAAAATAAGCAAACTGCATTCCTTTTAGCTAAGCTGACCCCAAGAGCCACACTGGTGGGAGAAATTGAAGGAGAAATTCCAGATCCAGATGTAAAGCGAAAGTTGGTGGCAGTGCTTTTCTCTTGCCGGGTTTAATTTTCGGTATCCTGCCCTGGGGTGCGATGTCTGGTATTTTTTTCCCCCCAGTGACTGATTGTGGCCATGAATCCTTGGGGGTTCATGATATTTTAATGATACATACACTCAGTAAAATAGCATTATTGGGTTTTAAAGGTCTGTTAGAAAGACGTACACATCAAAGGGATTGCAGTTGAGTGGCTTCAGGTAATGACTGTGTTCATGTAAAGTGAGTTGAAGTGTATTTTCTTTTACATAGGTGCGCCTCAGTAAATCACTCCTACGTATTCAGTAGTGCAGTGTGTTATTAATCTATGAATCTGATTTTCAGTAACACTAGGGACAACCTTAGTTTCCAGTCTGCATCTGGAGCATAAATGTTGCAAAAGATGAAATCTTACTCGGGTTTTATTAAAAGGAACTTTAAAATAGTAATGACCCTCTAACTGAGGAGAATTTTTTTTTAATGTTTTTGAGTTCCTAACCCACTGTCCCTGATTCTGTAATCGGTTTCCAGTTATCTTTGTTTTTAGGGGGGAAAGTACTGTATTAAATCTGAACATTAAAAAAATCTTCCTTTCATTTATTATGGCCCAAATATACAGTGATAAATTCCTATTCTGGATTACTGAGCTTGTAAACTAGAATAAATATGGTAAGATGACCTTGGCATAAAATCACTCTTGTTAACAAGTTCTAGAATGATTTCATTAGAAGTGTGTTTTCTTTAATAATCAATTCTCCGGCCATTTCCTTGTTAGTAATAAAAACTTGTTCGACTGGGTTTTAAAATAACAGTTATAGTGACAGCCATATCTAGCTGTTTTATTGTTGTTATTAAAAAGTCCTTTTAATTCAAATCAATTGGATTTACATTTTTTTTCTATTTGCCATATCCATTGGTAGATTCTGCTTTTAAATTTTTTTAGGGAACATCCTTCAAGTACTGTCAGATTTTCTTTCTTTTTTTTTTTTTTTAAGATTTATTTATTTATTCATGAGAGACAGAGAGAGAGAGGCAGAGACACAGGCAGAGGGAGAAGCAGGCTCCATGCAGGAGCCCGATGCGGGACTCGATCCCGGGGCCCCAGGATCACACCCTGGACTGAAGATGGTGCTAAACCGCTGAGCCCCCCGGGCTGCCCTACTGTCAGATTTTCTGCTGTGGGCAGTATACTTTCCTTCTTATGTATTATGTATTTATGTATAAATGAACATTTTCAGGTTGTGATCATACTGTTTATCCAATTCCCCATTCCTACCTTAGAAGTAACCACTATAGTTTAAGTATCTTTTCAAAAATGTTTTATGCAGGCAGAAGAATTCTGCCCCCTTCACTCTGTTTCCTTTTGTAACTATTGGAATCATAAGATACATACTGTTGCTCCCCTCCGCCTTCTTTGATAATCCGCCTTCTTTGATAATCCATCTTGGGAGTCTTTCCGTAGCAGCAGAGATCTGCCTCTTGGTTTCACTTAGCTTCATAGTAGTTTGTTGTACCACAGGTTAGTTAAACAGCACCTCCTGGTGATGGACATATAGTTTTTCTAGTCTTTGCTGTCACCAGTACATGTTCACAACCTCAAATCCAACCTTTGTTTTTACTTAAAATGTACATTTCCCCAAATTATTGAATCTTAATGTTGCTTACTTACACAGATCTTCATTTGTTGATCTTTCTTCATTTTAGTAGACTACTGCATTGTGTTCTGATTATCAGTGGGTGTTCATTACAGATCTTTTATTTATTTTTTTAAAAGATTTTGTTTATTTGACAGAGAGATAGAGCACAAGCAGGGGGGAGGAGAAGCAGGGGAAGGAGGCTTAGCAGGGAGCCTGATGTGGGGCTTGATCCTAGGAACCCTTGGATCGTGACCTGAGCTGAAGGCAGATGCCTAACAGATTAAGCCACTCAGGCATCCTCATTACAAATCTTTTAGATAAGTTTTAAAAAGTATAACAAAGAATCTAAACTACTTGTAATTCTGCCATCTATTTTTTTTTTTTTTGTAAATCTGTCATCTAAAGGTAAATACTACTGAAGTCTTTTTCCTAGTCTTTTTTTTTTTCCTATGCCTAACCTTGCGCCTCACCATGTTTCACAGAAATTTTGAATGACATGACATATTCAAGTACAGTATGGTCTGAAGTTATCTTAGGATGTTGGCTTACAACCTAGATACCCAGTACCCTAAGCACTGTTAAATAAATCAGGGCCTAACCACAGAGTGGAATGCTATGCATTCATGAAAGTGGCATTTCAGAACACTCTGTGGCTTTAAGTATGCCCCTCTGTGTAGGTGCCCAGGAAAATAAAATGGAAAGGTAATAAGCCAGGATACTAAAAGGGTTATTGGTAGAAATTTCCACCGTGGCCATGAAATATTTGTATATTCACAAAAAAATAGTTAAAAGATAATTTTAAAAGGTTGAATTCTATTGGAAATTTTTCAGTTCAGAATCCTTCTTTTAAAAATAGCATTATATTTCAGATTCCCTCATGCATTAAATCCAATTCATGTTCATCAGGAGTACCACTTTTATTCCCACTCTCTAATCTTAACATTAGGCAGCAAAAATGTTAGCCAGGCCTTCTTAGTATTGTTAGAAGTTACTATGAGTTACTGCAGTTGAAATATGTTGAATACAGAATTCTTGGGACACCTGGGTGGCTCAGCGGTTGGACGTCTGCCTTCGGCTCAGGGTGTGATCCTGGAGTCTTGGGATCAAGTCCCACGTCAGGCTCCCTGCATGGAACCTGCTTCTCCCTCTGCCTCTCTGTCTCTCTGTGCATCTCTTATGAATAAATAAATAAAATCTTAAAAAAAAAAAAGAATACAGAATTCTTGCCTAGATTCTCCCTTAATTACCAAGTGAACCACACAAGGCCATTTTTGGAGTTCCCTCATTGATACCCATTATAAGATTTGTTTCTAAATTTAAATATTCAGATTAATTGCATTCTGTACTTAATATTCTTTGAGATGGGGGTTATCTGAGGACATTCTGGAACCAGTGTTCACTCCACAATGAGGGCATGGAAAATGTCATGTTCACTATTCCTTGTCATTTCCTTCAGGAGGGATTTTGAGGTAATAGATGTTTTAAAGGAAAGGCCATTGAGATGAAGTATGTCTCTGCGTAGTAACAGGCCTCTATCTCCTGAGCCATTTTACTACAGACTGGGAAACATTAAATACTCTTCTTAGAGGAGAAAGTGACAATTATTTCCATAGAAAGTGGAATACCTAGACATATCTACTGTTACATGGATCTGTTCTTTTTAAGTGCCTCACTAGTCCGGATGAAATCCTGCAGGATTTCAATTTGGTACTTATTTTGATAAAGGGAATTCCTAATATTTGTTAGTCATAGTTTTTTTCCACTAACATAGTGTTTCTCTAACTTTTTTTTTTTTTAAGATTTTATTTATTTATTCACGAGAAACACAGAGAGGCAGAGACATAGTCAGAGGGAGAAGCAGGCTCCCTGTGGGGAGCCCAATGCGGTACTTGATCCCAGGACCCAGATTGGGCCCTGAGCCAAAGGTAGACACTCAACCACTGGAACCACCCAGGCATCCCATTCTCCAACTTTTTAAATTTGTGTCCCTATTTGAAAAACAAACGTCTCACTACTGGCCTCTTCTCACTCACTGTGAAAACAGTGGGTAAAAAATGAAAATAGGTTATTTCATGTTTCTCAAGTATAAAGTTATAATAAAAAAAAAGCTGTATAAATACCCACTTAAGGGTTATGATCTCCCACAACTGTCTCTTACTAAAAGACTATGAGTAGGGGTGCCTGGATGCCTCAGTTGCATGCAACTCTTGATCCTGCATTGTGGGTTTGAGTCCCACATTGGGTGTAGAGATTAATTAAAAAATAAAATTTTGGGATCCCTGGGTGGCGCAGCGGTTTGGCGTCTGCCTTTGGCCCAGGGCGCGATCCTGGAGACCCAGGATCGAATCCCACATCAGGCTCCCAGTGCATGGAGCCTGCTTCTCCCTCTGCCTATGTCTCTGCCTCTCTCTCTCTCTCTCTCTGTGACTATCAAAAAATAAAAAAATAAAAAATAAAAAAATTACTAGATTTAAAAAATAAATAAAATTTTAAGACTATGAAGTTGTTTAATAAACATTCTTTGAAAGTCCTTTCAAATGTAGGAATCAGATTATTTCAGTCATAAATGCCATAAAATACAATGCATGTGAACCATACACACTTTTAGGAATTGTAAATATTGAACATAAACTTTTCCTGATATGAACAGACCTTGAACAAATCAGCATTACACGGTTTATACACACTTTCATATTTTGTTATGAAGTGTTTTAAGGTATGGACTATCATCCTCCAATACCTTATTTGGAATTACAGTTTTTGTTCTGGTCAGTAAGTAGTAGAGCACACAGCACTGGCTGTACTTTTTCTGGGTCAGATACTGACAGGATTTTTTTAATACCACTGAAATTTTCATAAGAATAGAACTTAGAAAAAAAAGAATTAACCTTAGAATAACCATTAATTTCAGTATATTTATTTTGCAGGCTTTAATACTGTGCTGGAGAGCATTATATTAGTTTGATTCATTAATGCTGGTTAATCTAAACTAGAAAATATTTATCTGTAAAGGTTTGATACATACTTCAGAATATTACTCTAGATTGCCTTCAGAGATGTGATAAGTAAGATGACTTTTTTTTTCCCTAAACAGCATGCAGAACCAAAGTTGTTACTCTGAAAGATTGTGCATGTCCGTCTTGGCATTGCAAATAAATTTACTGTAGCATTAAGAGAATAACGTTAAGGATTGATTTTGTTTTAAGCACCTGTGAGAGAGCATTCCAGCACATTCTCAGCAGTAAGGAGCCTTGTCATCTGGTAAACATAAATATATTGAGAGACTTTGGAGTAGACCACCAGAGGCTACTCTTGGGAATCACTGGATCCTAGTGTTAGCTCCGTCATTGTGTTTCCTTGGGTAAATCTTTGAACTTTTTTAGTTTTATTCTTTTTATCTGAAAAGTGAGGATAATAATAGTGCCCCCTTCCGTTTTTATCAAAAACTATATTAGATATTATATATAAAATATTTTGGGAAAAAATTGAGCATGTTAATTTTTTTTCTGGCCCCCTGCCACCTTACTGAAGACCTCACTCTTAAATTTATTAAAATAGTGCTGTCTACCTCATTGGTTATCCCAAGGATTTAAATGATATTCCGTAATAAAGCATTTAGCATATGGTCTAGAAAGACTCCATAAATGTTAGCAGATGCCTTTATTATTAACATCTGCATTACTGTATCACCCATTAAGAACCACTTTTATAGTGGCAATACAATTTAAAATAGGCCTCTAAGCATATTAGTAGCATTTCTATTTACTTGCTCATTCACTGGCTACTTGTCCAGGTACCTAACCCTATACTTACTGCTGTTTAAAACATAAGTTTTGGGCAGCCCAGATGGCTCAGTGGTTTAGCGCCACCTTCAGCCCAGGGCGTGATCCTGGAGACCTGGGACCGAGTCCCAGATCAGGCTCCCTGCATGGAACCTGCTCCTCCCTCTGCCTGTGTCTCTGCGTGTGTGTGTGTGTGTGTGTGTGTGTGTGTGTGTGTGTGTGTGTGTGTTATAAATAAATAAAGTCTTTTAAAAAAATAAAACCTAGGTTTTGGGGTCTCCTGGCTGGCTCCATTGGAAGAGCATGCAACTCTTGATCTTGGGGTCCTGAGTTCAAGCCCCACGTGGGGTGTCTAGATTACTTAAATAAATTTTTAAGAGAAGCCTAAAACATAAGTTTTGGGTGAGATCTGACCCATTAGTTTTATTAATGTGCCTGCTAATTTTTAAGAATCCTCACTTTTAAGGAACTTTTGTCTTTTCTAAAAGGTAGGTAGGTACCAGTATCCTTTTCATTGCTTAGCATCAGAGTGATATTAAACACATTAATTTAAATGACTAAAAAAGGCTATGTAATTAAAATACTGTTGTTGGGTTTGATCTACACTGTAGAAGCTATAGATAGCTTAGTGGCAGTTAGACTTATTTCATGGTGAGTCATTCAGTTTTAGAAACTATCTTGTCAACCTCCTCACTTTACGGCTAAAGAAAAGGAGCACAGAAAGCTTGTTGCCTAAGGTCATGCAACAAATTTTCTTTCCCTAAGAAATAAATAAATACATAAGTTGGTATTTGGATATATTTATAAAATTAGGTGACAGGTTGTCAGAAGTTTTGCTTCTTTTGGAATAGACTTCAGTTTCTTTCAACATCATTTTCCTGATATACAGACCTTTTCTAAGAAGGTACTGTATACTGATAGGTTTTAGTTTCCTTTTATTTATTTTTTAAAAGACATATTTATTTATTCATGAGAGACACAGAAAGAGGCAGAGACACAGGCAGAGGGAGAAGCAGGCTCCCTGCAGGGAGCCCAGTGAGGGACTCAGTCCTGGAACCCCGGGATCATGTCCTGAGTCGAAGCAGATGCTCAACCACTGAACCACTCAGGCATCCCTTAATTTCCTTTAAGATACCATTAGAATTTCATTTCAAATTGCTAAATATGTTATAAATTACATCATAGGGTCAGTCAGTAAAACATGCTCCTTGAGTTATTTTGGTAGAACATATGAGAATGTTTTAGCAAGTAAAGTTTGAACTCTAAGAATCTACTGCAAAATAATTTCCACATATCAGTGTCAAGTCCCCGGTAGGAAAACTGGCCCTTTTCAGACATAGAAGATCTCCCTTACCCCACTCCAAAAGTGCCTTTTTTATAACTGAAGAATTTAGGGTTTATTTTTATTATATAACATTCCCGAGTCTTGTCCCATCATTTTGATCCCCAAAGTATATACATATAACATGAGGCTTTATGTGTGTAGATGAAATGAATCATCAGTGATACTTGGATTGAACTCAATTTTTAGTCTTATTTAACATCCCTGCTGTTTTTAAAAATAGTACAAAAGTGAGAGTGTTGACATTAAATTGCGAGCCAGAGGAGATGATGGTGTAGACAGAAAGTCATTCAGAGGGACTTACCTACCTTTTCTGTGTGAAGGCATTGGTGGTGCAGTATTAAAGAAGAGAGTTACACATTACACTGAGTGCATTTTATGGAAACATCTCCATGGTTAGAAAACCTAAGAGAAATAATTCACATACTAGCTAGAAAGTGGGTAAGAGTATCTTTGTATCACCTTATCAGATGTGTACTTTGATGATATGCTGTGTTCTGAAAGTAGCTTTGCTGTTTCCTTTTTTTTTTTTTTTAAGATATTATTTATTTATTCATGAGAGACGGAGAGAGGCAGAGACACAGGCAGAGGGAGAAGCAGGCTCCATGCAGGGAGCCTGATGCGGGAGTCGATCCTGGGGCTCCAGGATCACACCCTGGGCTGAAGGCAGGTGCTAAACTGCTGAGCCACCCAGAGATCCCCTGCTGTTTCCTTTTTGTGTTGCATTAAGGTAGCAGTTCTGTAGTCCTCAGCTGGAAGTGTATAAATGACCAGTGGAGTTGGGAGAATGGCTTACCCTGACTCCACCCAAACTCTTCTTTCCTTCTACTCTGCTGTCCTTCTGTCCCCAGGCCAAAATTTAAGAGAGTGGTTCATGTGAAATGACCCAAACCTAGTATAAATACTATTGCATTTTTAATCCCAGGAGAAGAGATGGATGCTTCACTGGAAAGCAACCAGTATAGAACAGTGAGGTCTGTGCACAAAGAAAAAGCCATGCTAAATCTGGTAAAACTTTCTAATGATCCAGGATCAGAAGGTGAGAGAAAAGCCAGAAGTTTGTTTTTTTTTTTTTTAAGCCAGAAGTTTAATTGTGTTTATTACCTGAAGGTTGACTGGACAAAACAGTGAATAGTATCTCTTGTAGGACTGTTATTCAAACTTTGTTTTTCTGACAGATCAAAGTAAGAAATTTATTTTCCGTTGCAGCTGGTACGTACTACTTCATTTTATGAAAAACAATGAAATGTTTATTAAGTCACGAATTTTTTATATTTTATCTTTTCTGATATATTTTCTTATTTTGACATTTGTTCTGTATGACCAACTAAATTAATTTCAGAAGCCACTGAAACTCCCTACAGTAGTTGAATGACACCACCTTAAGAATTTCTATATAGTTGGTGATTCCAAATCCAGCTTCTAATCATGAGTGTTAATTTCTTTTTATATAATGGGGATGAATACCCCTTCACTATGCAGTTTCTGTAGTAAGGTTCTCATTTTTGCCTTCTGAGTAAAAAATATCTAGGAGATTTTATCTTGCTTATTGTAGCTGGTTTTTTCTAGTGTTTATGAAAGTATTTCTTTCATGTTGTGATTTTTATTTTGATTAAGATAACCTCCAAATGTAAATTTCAGTTCCTATACGTCCAGGTTTTGATAACATTGACTTTTATCATTCATTTGTAAGTATAACTACTCTTTAGTATTTTCAGCTGCTGCTTTTTAGTTCCTAATTGTTCAAAGTGAACCATGAGGCCTGAGAAGAATTAGAAAAAGTGCTACTTCAGCATACTTGTTAGAACTCTCAGGGAATGGATTTGTGTAGAGTCAGTTTCTTCCTTAGAATGGATTATTTACTGCTTTCAGTAACAAGAATATGCTTTATGCAAATTGTTTTTAAAATATATTGCATGCTTCCCAGCATCATTGACAGGTGCTAAATATATTTTAGCCTGTTCATATCTTTAATTGTGGTGATGACATCCATATGCTATATTATATTTGTATTGGAATACAAATGTACTTCCCACCTAGACTTTTGGTGTTCGATATGGTAGCCTCTAACCACATATGGCTGTTTAAACTTAAATGTAAATTATTTAAGTTAAATAAAGTTAAAAATTCAGTTCCACAGTCACATGAGCCACATTTCATACATGGTTAGTGGCTATTGTATTGGAATAGTACATGTCCAAATTTCTGTAATTGCAAAAGTTCTAAAAGTGGCTTAATGGCAGAGATCTTTTTTAAGATCTTTGCATACACTGCAATAAGAAACCATTACAATCACACTTTTTTTAAAAAAGATTTATTGAGAGAGAGCCAGCACGTGTTCACACAGGGTAGGAGGAGGAGAGAGAGAATCTTGAGCAGACTCCCCATGGGGGAAGCCTGACATAAGGCTTGATCTCACAGCACTGAGATCATGACCTGAGCTGCAATCAAGAGTCAAACACTTAACTGGCTGAGCCACCCAGGCACCTCACAATTGCACCTTTTTCCTAAGTGCGTAGTACATACTCACTAGGTAGAATTTGGTGAGTGGCTTAGCCCTGTACTTTTTCTTCCTTTTGGTTTTTGAGACTTTTATTCTCATTTTCTGCCAGCTATCATTTTTTGCTATAATCAAGCAACAGTAACATCTCTTTCCGTTCTTCTGGTTGTTACTCTGTTGGTGGAAACCAGGAAGTCAAACCATGTAAATGTAAATAGACTGTAAGAGTGGTCCTGAAACTAAAGAGCATTGTACTAAAGAATGAATGGGTCAAGCAGGAAAATAAAGAATTTTAAAAATTCATAGGAACAAATGAAAATGAAAACACAACTGTTCAAAAACTTTAGTAGGATTCAGCAAAGCCAGTCCTAAGAGGGAAGTATATAGCAATATGAGCTTTCTCAAGAAACAAGAATCTTGGTCTCAAATATACAACCTAATCTTATACCTAAAGGAGCTAGAGAAAGAACAGTGAATAAAGCCTAAGCCCAGCAGAAGAGAATTTATAAAGATTAGAGCAGAAATCAATGAAATAGAAACCAAAAGAACCTTAGAATAGATCAATGAAACTAGGAGCTGGTTCTTTGAAAGAATTGATAAGATTGATAAATCCCTGGCCAGACTTATCCAAAGAAAAGAGAAAGGACCCAAGTAAATAAAATCATGAATGAAAGAGGACAGATCACAACCAGCGTGGAAGAAGAAATACAAACAATTGGGCAGTCCGGTGACCCAGCGGTTTAGCGCCGCCTTCAGCCCAGGGCATGATCCCAGTGTCCTGGAATCGAGTCCCACATTGGGCTCCCTGCATGGAGCCTGCTTCTCCCTCTGCCTGCGTCTCTGCCTGCTTCTCTCTCTCTCTCTCTTTCTCTCTCTCTCTGTCTCTCATGAATAAATAAATCTTTAAAAAAAGAAATACAATGATAACGTATTATGAGCAACTATATGCCAACAAATTAGGCAATCTGAAAGACATGGATGCATTCCTAGAGATGTATACGCTATCAAAACTGAAACAGGAAGAAATAGAAAACCTGAGCAGACACGTAACCAGCAAGGAATTTGTAGCCGTGATCGAAAATCTCCCAACAAACAAGAGTCCAGGGCCAGATGGCTTCCCAGGGCAGTTCTACCACACACTTAAAGAACTAATAACCTATTTTTCTGAGGCTGTTTCAAAAAATAGAAATGGAAGGGAAACTTCTAAACTCTTCCTATGAGGCCAGCATGACCTTGGTTCCAAAACCAGAGGAAGACCCCACCAAAAAAGAATTACAGCTCAATATCCCGAATGAACATGGATGCAAAAATTGTCACCAATATACTGACCAACAGGATCCAGTAGTACAGTGAAAGGATTATTCACCACAAACAAGTGATATTTATTCCTGGGCTGCAAGGGTGGCTCAACACCTGCAAATCAATCATAAAAGAATGGACAAGAGCCATATGATCCTCTCAGTAGATGCAGAAAAAGCATTTGACAAAGTACAGCATCCTTTCTTGATTAAAACTTTTCACAGTGTAGGGATAGAGGGAACATATAGCTCAATATCATAAAAGGCATATGTGAAAAAGCCCACAGTGAATAGCATTCTCAATGAGGAAATACTGAGGGCTTTTCCCCTAAGATTAGGAACACAGCAGGGATGTCCACTTTCACCATTGTTGTTCAACATGGTACTAGAAGTCCTAGTTTCAGCAATCCTACAACAAACAGAAATAAAAGGTATTTGATTTAACAAGTCAAACTCTTGACTCTTTGCAGATGACATGATATCCTATATGGAAAACCCAGAGGACTCCACCCCAAAATTGCTAGAACTTACACAGGAATTCAGCAAAGTGGCAGGATATAAAATCAATGGACAGAAATCAGTTGCATTTCTACACCCTACCAATGAGACAGAAGATAAATTAAGGAGTCAATTCCATTTACTATTATGCCTAAAACCATAAGATACCTAGGGATAAATCTAATCAAAGAAGCAAAAGATCTATACTCAGAAAACTATAGAACACTTATTAAAGAAATTGAAGACACACACAAAAAAATGGAAAAACGTTTCATGTTCATGGATTAGAAGAACAAATGTTATTAAAATGTCTATGCTGTCTAGAGCTATCTATACATTCAATGCAATTCCTATCAGAATACCATCAACTTCTTTTCACAGAACTGGAACAAATAATCCTAAAGTTTGTATGGAACCAGAAAGGACCCCGAATAGCCAAGGGAATTTTGAAAAAGAAAACCAAAGCTGGTGGCATCACAATTTCAGACTTCAAGCTCTGTTATAAAGGTGTAATCATCAAGACAGTATGGTACTGGCATAAAAACAGACACATAAGTCAGTCAAGTAGAATAGAGAACCCAGAAATGGACCCTCAACTTTATGGTCAACTAATCTTTGACAAAACAGAAAAGCATAGCCAATGGAAAAAAGACTGTCTCTTCAACACATGGCATTGGGAAAATTGAACAGCCACGTGCAGAAGAATGAAACTGGACCATTTCCTCACCCCATACACAAAAATAGACAAAATGGATAAAAGACCTATATGTGAGACAGGAATCCATCAAAATCCTACAGGAGAACACAGGCAGTAACCTTTGTGACCTTGGTGTAGGAACTTCTTCCTAGACACATCTCTAAAGACAAGAGAAGCAAAGGCAAAATGAACTGTTGGGACTTCATTAAGATAAAAAGCTTTTGCACAGCAAAGGAAACAGTTGACAAAACCAAAGACAACCAACACAGTGGGAGAAGATATTTGCAAATGACATAACAGTTAAAGGGCTAGTATCCAAAATCTATTTAAAAAACTTATCAAACTCAGCACCTAAAGAAGAAATATAATCCAATCAAGAAATGGGCAGGAGAAATGAACAGACACATTTCACCAGAGATGGCATACAAATGGCCAACAGATACATGAAAAAATGC
Source organism: Vulpes vulpes (assembly GCF_048418805.1). NCBI lineage: Eukaryota > Metazoa > Chordata > Mammalia > Carnivora > Canidae > Vulpes > Vulpes vulpes. The sequence goes on from NC_132782.1 coordinate 16,296,281, forward strand.
TCAGCATCACTCAGCATCAGGGAAGTACAAATCAAAATCATAATGAGATACCACCTGATGCCAGTCAGCATGGCCAAAATTAGTCAGGAAATGATAGCTCTTGGTGAGGATGCAGAAAAAGGGGAACCCTTTTACACTATTGGTGGGCATGCAAGCTGGTGTAGCTACTCTGTAAAACAGTATGGCAGGTCCTCAAAAAGTTGGAAATAGGCTACCCTAGGACCCAGCAATTGTGCTACTAGGTATTTACCCCAAAGATACAAATGTAGTCATTCGTAGGGGCCCCTGCACCCCAATGTTTATAGCAGTGATGTCCATTGACAGAGGAATAAAGATGTGGTTTATGTATATATGCACAATGGAATACTACTGTGCCGTCCAAAAATTGAAATCTTGCCATTTGCAAGGTTATGGTTGAAACTAGAGGGTATTATGCTCAGCAAAATAAGTCAGTTTGAGAAAGACAATTATATTGATCTCACTCGTGGAATCAAAACAGGATCATAAGGGAAGAGAGGGGAAAATAAAATGATTAAATCAGAGACCATAAGAGACTCTTAATCATAGGAAACAAACTAAGAGTTGCTGGAGGGGAGGGATGTGGAGGGATGGGGTAACTGGGTGATGGACATTAAGGAGGGCACGTGGTGTAATGAGCATTGGGTATTATATAAGGCTGGTGAATTACTGAACTCTAGATCTGAAACTAATAATATATGTTAATTGAGGGATCCCTGGGTGGCGCAGCGGTTTGGCGCCTGCCTTTGGCCCGGGGCGCGATCCTGGAGACCCGGGATCAAGTCCCACGTCGGGCTCCCGGTGCATGGAGCCTGCTTCTCACTCTGCTGTGTCTCTGCCTCTCTCTCTCTCTCTGATGACTATCATAAATAAATAAAAATTTAAAAAAATATATATATATATATGTTAATTGAATTTAAATTATTAAAAGTGGTCGTGAAATATTCTGAAAAAGAATGAGCATTAGAATAAGTTACTTTGTGGCCTTTGCACTGACTATTCAGAGTCCTTTTGGATTCAATTGCTGGCTTTCAAACTGTGTTCTTTGTAGGTGAAATATTGGGTATGTTCTTAAGTTGTAGTAATTTGATTTCTGCTTTTTGGATAGAGGAAGTATATGTTAAAGCTTTTTAAAGTGCACATAAATGTACAGCTTGATGAATTTTCACAAACAGCATTCTCATATAACCAGCGTCCATCCCTTTCCAGGCACACCCTGACAACCTACCAACCCTCCAGAGTGTATGCTGTTCTGATTTCTAACACATAGATTAGTTTGACCTGTTCTTAGCCTTATATAAATGGAATCATATGTACTCATTTGTGTCTAGCTTCTTTTGCTCAAATATGCTTGTGAAGTGTATCCATCTTGTTGTGTATTGTTGTAGGCCTCTCATTTTATTAATTATTTTATAGGGATCCCTGGGTGGCTCAGTGATTGAGCGTCTGCCTTAGGCCTAGGGCATGATCCTGGAGTCCTGGGATCGAGTCCCACATCGGACTCCTTGCATGGATCCTGCTTCTCCCTCTGCCTGTGCCTCTGCCTCTCTCTCTCTCTCTCTCTCTCTCTCTCTCTCTCTCTGTGTGTGTGTCTCTCATGAATAAATAAATAAATAAAATCTTTTAAATATATATATATAAATTAATATATATGTAATAATATACATATATGTTATAGTATTGAGAGACTATACCAGGATTTATGTATCTATTCTGATGTTCATGGGCATTTGTGTAGTTTTTAATTCAGGGCTAGTAAAAAAAAAAAAAAAAATTCAGGGCTAGTACAGATAGTGCTGCTATGCACATTAACTGTGTATGTCTTTTGGAGAATATATATATACTCATTTTTCTTCGGTTTACCAAAGAGTGCAATATTAGTCAAATATTTCAGTATTAACAAATTATTGCCAAATAGTTTGCTCATTTATATTCCCACAAGCAATAAAGATACAGAATATCTATATTCTGTATCTTCACTAACTCTCACAAGATATTTTCCATCTTTTTTTCATTTTGTCCAATCTGGTGGGTGGGTAGTGGTTTAATTTGCATTTTCTTGATGACTATTGAAGTTGAGCATATTTTCATACTTATTGGCCACATCAGTATCCTTTTTTCTTAGGATCTGCTAAAACCTTTTCCCTATTTCCCCATTAGATTATAGGGTTTATTTAGCAGCTTCATTGAGATAGAATTTTCCTACCATTAAATTCAACCTTTTAAAGTAGATAGTTCACTACTTTTTTAGTGTATTTACAGAGTTGTGTAATCATCACCAATATCTAATTCCAGAACCTTTTAATTATCTCCAGAAAGAAACTCCATGCCCATCAGCAGCTACTTCCCATTCCTCCTACCCCTTACCCTTGGCAACCACTAATCTACATTCTGTTTCTGTGGATTTGCCTTTTCTGGACATGTCATATAAATGGAATCAAAGAATATGTGGTCTTCATGATTTAGCATAATGATTTCAAGGTTTATTCATGTTATAACATGAATGCACCATTCCCTTTTGCCAAATAATATTTCATTCTTTAGGTATATCACATTTTCTTTATTCATTCATCAGTTGAGGAACATTTGGGTTATTTCCATTTTCTGGCTGCTATGAATAACGCAGCTGTGAAATTTGTGTACAGGTTTAGAGTGCCTGGGTGGCTTGTGGTTGAGCATCTGCCTTTAGCTCAGGTCGTGGTCCCAGGATTCTGGGATCAAGTTCCACATCGGGCTCCCTGCCAGAAGCCTGCTTCTCCCTCTGCCTGTGTCTCTGCCTCTCTCTGTGTGTCTCTCATGAATAAATAAAATCTTTTTTAAAAGTAAAAGTAATTTGTGTACAAGTTTTTATGTGGACATGCTTTCACTTCTCTTGTTTGTATATCGAGGAATAGAATTACTGGGTCATAGGATAACTGTTTAACATTTGAAGATCTGCCAAACTTTCCCACAGTGACTGCACCATTTTACATTCCCACCATCAATATGTGAAGGTTTGTTTCCAACTATTGTTATTGTCCTTTTTATTTTAACCAGCCTTGTAGATGTGAGGTCCTGTCTCATTGTGCTTTTACTCTCTCAATGATTTGCAGTAGTTCCAAATCTGTTTTGATTAGAGTTCCTTTGTTGGATGTGTATTGTATCTTTTCATTGTCTTAATTGTCCTTTGATGAGAAGTTTGTAATTTTTAGTATAGTTTATAAATTTTTTTAGCTTATGATTTGTGCTTTTTTTTTTAAGGATTTTGTTTACTTATTCATGACACACACACACACACACACACACACACACACACACACAGAGGCAGAGGGAGAAGCAGGCTCCACACAGGGATCTGGACATGGGACTCATCCCTAGTCCCCAGGATCAGGCCCTGGGCTGAAGGCGGCGCTAAACCGCTGAGCCACCCGGGCTGCCCGGTTAGTGCTTTTTGTATCCAGCTTAAGAAGTCTTTTTATATTTGAAAATCTCAAAAGTATTCTCCATGTATTTCTCTAAAGTCTCAATCATTTTACCTTTATGGTTTATGGTTTTATTTTTTTATTCTACTTTTTTTTGTTATTTGATCTTCAGCTCTGCTGTCCATCTGGAATTGATTTGAGAGACATTTTTTTAAAAGAAGGTTTCTCGGGCAGCCCAGGTGGCTCAGTGGTTTAGCACTGCCTTCAGCCCAGGGTGTGATCCTGGAGACCTGGGATCGAGTCCCATGTCAGGCTCCCTGCATGGAGCCTGCTTCTCCCTCTGCCTGTGTTTCTACCTCTCTCTCTCTCTCTGTGTGTCTCATGAATAAATAAAATCTTAAAAAAAAAAAAAAAAGAAAAAGATGGTTTCTCTCCAATTGCTAGCTAACATTTTATATTTTTTCTTTTTTTTCTTTCTTTTTTCTTTTTTTTAAGGGTGAGGGACAATTAATACGTGTTTAGAAAAATAATGTAGTGTTCAGGAATTCGTTGGTTATAAAGATTTGCCCTCAGGTGATGATTGCAGAGTTAGGAAGAGGAGTTTAAGATTTGTAGGACTCCTGAGGTGCTTGACTGGCTCCATCTAAAGAGCACGTGACTCTTGTTCTTGAGGTCCTAAGTTTGAGCCCCATGTTAGTGTAGAGATTATTTAAATAAATAATTTAAACAAAACCAAATTTTTTCCAAGCACCAAACATACCAAGTATACCATAAAAAAGAAAAAAAAAGATTTGTAAGACTCCTATCATATGTCAGAGTCTTAGCTAGGCATTTCATAAACTCCTTCAATCTCTACAGTATTCTTGTAAAGTAAATGACATCATTCTTTATTTGGAAATGAAAAAACTGAAGCCCAGAAAGATAAATACACTTTCTTAAGCTCACACAGCTAGTAAGTAGGTAAAATCATGCCTCAAAACTAAGTCAGTCTGGCTCTGGAACTCTATTATCTTTTCTTTGTCCATTTTTTCCAAATCTTGTAAAATCTTAACTATTAAATTTTCTAATTTTACCTGTCCATTTTAAATTACTATAATATTTGGCCCAATAATAGATGCTGATGACCTGTGAAAACAGGTAGGATAGTGGGTAGGTAGGTAGATAGGTAGATGGGTTTTGTTTTTTGTTTAAGGTGGCTTGAGGGAAGCAGGCAATGAATCAACAATTGAGACATTTTGGGACAGAAAGAATTGAAGTAATAATCTGATGCTTGAAAGATTGGGTGCCTAAGAGATTCTTGTCAGTGGATAATAATGCCAGAGAATCTTGCCTGTGTGGATGTTTAATTTGCTGTGTTGCAGATCTTATTTTCCATGCTATGAAATTAAGAAAATTTCCTTTAAGTATATTAGGGTCAGAGAGGGCATTTTCTAGGGCTCCCTCTGCTGGTTTCCTGTTAGTAATTAAGATACCTAGTTGCCAGAATTAAGCTGGTACTAATGATGTAAATAAATTTAGGAAAGAAAATGATTTCAAGGTCCATTAGAGGAGATCAATGTTCGTAGCAAATGCAAATAGAAAAATAGAGGATTATTTAAGTTCATTTATTTTAGAATTCAAGTTTGGCTATTGAATCTCAAGTTATGGGGAAGACTACTACTAATGGTATTGGAAACTTTCTATTTCAAATAAATAGTAAAACTTTATACTCAGAGGGTAGCATGGGAAGCATCAGTGTGTGGGATCAACTTTCTGAGTTGGTGATGACATTACAAAAGTACTATTTTTGGCCCTTTTTAGCTAAAAGATAAACTTATAGCAGCAGCTTCAGTGGAGAATTCTGGGACTGGATGGTTTTTAGAAGGTTGTTTGGAAATATTCAGAGAATTAGATGATTAAATGAGGACCTTACTAAATGAGAAACGGTGGGGGCGGGATCCCTGGGTGGCGCAGTGGTTTAGCGCCTGCCTTTGGCCCAGGGCGTGATCCTGGAGACCCGGGATCGAATCCCACGTCGGGCTCCCGGTGCATGGAGCCTGCTTCTTCCTCCGCCTGTGTCTCTGCCTCTCTCTCTCTCTCTCTGTGACTATCATAAATAAAAAAAAAAAAAAAAAAAAAAAAAAAAGAGAAACGGTGGGGGGGACTCCAAAGGTCTATGGCAGTTACCTCTTTTCACACCCAGGGTATTTCACATAAAATTGCTAGGCAGCTATTAGGCATTTCACACCTCGTAGATCATGACTCTTTCCCAGCTAGCTGTGACTTGACCTCACTTTTCTTCTCATAATAGCTCCAGACAACTACCGTTTCCCTTTCAGAGTTGCCTTTTGAGGTGAAGTCTGTCTGCCACTTTGAGTTCTAGACATTTTGCTTGGTAATATGCAGAATACAAAATAGCCCTTATTTAAGAAAACTGATTATAAAGAACCTAAACAAGTATGTGCTGATTTTTTTCGTTAGAGCTAACATTTATAAATAATAAATCCCTTTGATATTTAACTTGTTTAATTTGCAAAAGTGATGTAATCCCAAACTTGGAGGAAATTTTATGTAAAGCAAAGGTTAAACAGTTTTAGTTAAGTATTGAACCATCTTTATAATGGACTATTTCTTCCTGTGACAAATGAAGAAGTCCTAGTTTTTACTTCTTCAGGAGCAATGATAGTATAATTTGGTTTTAAATAAATAAAAGGTAGGGATCCCTGGGTGGCGCAGCGGTTTAGCGCCTGTCTTTGGCCCAGGGCACGATCCTGGAGACCTGGGATCGAATCCCACATCGGGCTCCCGGTGCATGGAGCCTGCTTCTCCCTCTGCCTGTGTCTCTGCCTCTCTCTCTCTCTCTCTCTCTCTCTCTCTCTCTGTGTGTGACTATCATAAATAAATAAAATTTTAAAAATAAATAAATAAATAATAAATAAATAACTAAATAAATAAAAGGTAGCATTAGTCCAAGAAATAACAAATATATTATTAATCCAAGATTAAATATCATTAGTCCAAGAAGTTTGGTATTAGAGGGACAGATTCTGGGAATAATCTGGGTTCTATTGTGAAAACATTAAAATGATTTATTACTGTGTAGATCAGCTACAGATTTATATATGGATGAGTGTGTGCATCTGTTATTTGCATGACTTCAGAATTGACTATTAGAACTGTTAGGACTGTTACAGATCATCAGCCTGCAAATATCAAGGCAAACCTCGTTTTCATAGGGTAGTTTTGACAGTATAAAATAAAATCAGAATAAAAAGTCCTTAAAACATGAAAATATTTTAGAGGAAATGCAAAGTACATTAACTTTTTGCTGTTTCCTCATATTACTACTCTTAATAGCTCCTAATATTTTTATTACTTGTAAATTTAGAAAATTTAATAGTTAATTTTAGTCCATTTCAAATTTGGGATGCTAAATATTTGAGTTGTTGAAAAGCTAAGTAATCTTCATCTTCCATTTAAAGTCCACTGTAGGGGATCCGTGGGTGGCGCAGCGGTTTGGCGCCTGCCTTTGGCCCAGGGCGCGATCCTGGAGACCCGGGATCGAATCCCACGTCGGGCTCCCGGTGCATGGAGCCTGCTTCTCCCTCCGCCTGTGTCTCTGCCTCTCTCTCTCTCTGTGACTATCATAAATTAAAAAAAAAAAAAAAAAGTCCACTGTAAGTCTGGCTCCATGCTTTTTCTCCAGTCTTCTTACCAGACTAATAGTTGTAAGATACATTTTGAATTTAACCTCTACCACGAATCAGCAGGACCATAGGCAAGTCATGGGATGGTTTCTTTATCTGTAAATAAAGGAACTACACAAAATCTATGGTTTTAACACTTTATTTGGAGAAATCCTATGAGAATCTCATGAAAGCTATGGATCTTTATACCTGGAGAACTGCTGATTCACACAGAATGTTGCATATAATTTCAGGATCTGCAGTGTTCCCTGAAGCCATCCACACAGACTTCAGTTTAAAGAGCCCCCCTGGATTGTAGGTTTTCTGATTTCCAAAATCTATAATTCTGTATTTCTATCCCACACCATCCTGTTATCTGGCTATACTATATTATCCTCATTCTTTTCAGACTCATTCTGGAATTTGTACTCATTATCTCAACTTTCAGATGTCCTTCTTTTCCCTTTATCTCTCCTCACCTTTAAAACCCTCTACTTAGGGCAGCCCAGGTGGCTCAGTGGTTTAGCGCTGCCTTTGGCCTGGGGCCTGATCCTGGAGACCCAGGATCGAGTCCCACGTCAGGCTCCCTGCATGGTGCCTGCTTCTCCCTCTGCCTGTGTCTCTGCCTCTCTCTCTCTCTGTCTCTCTCATGAATAAATAAAATATTTTTAAAAATAAATAAAACCCTCTAATTAAAGCACAGTTCAAGTATCTTTTTTTTTTTTTTTTCCTGTGAATCTTCTTCAGTCAGAATTAATTTTCTCCTTAAAACTTTGTGCTTCCTTTATAGCCCTTACCCTGTTTGGTCTTGTATTATGGTTGTAGGGCTGTGTGTCCTCTGTCTTCCCTTCCTCTTCATATCTGTTCCTTGATGAATTATAAGTATCTTGACATCAGCAGCTATGTTCCCGTTAGTTTTACAATTGAATGGTGCCTTACTAGTAGTAGTCATGGAATAAATGCTTGCTAAATTAATTTGAATTTGTCACTTAGTTCTAATGACTGTTATGTCATATGCTATATCCTGGGAAGGTTGCCTCTGTCCCCTGAAAGTAGAAAGAGGTGTGAAATAGAGAAAGAACCACATATATGGGATGAATTTAAATAATGGATTGAATTTAGGGAGCTGCAAGGGCATTATCTGGGAGAGATGAAGAGAAATGAAAGAACTTGTGTTTCCTTAGTGAAATTAGTCTATTTTTACTGAAAATAGATAGGAATTAAAATTTAGCTTACAAATTTTGATTAAGCTTTGTATTTTACATTTTTGGCACTTTTGTTTTTATAGGTACAAGAAAATTCCCCGGGACATAGAGCTGGACTGGAGCCATTCTTTGATTTTATTGTTTCTATTAATGGTTCAAGATTAGTAAGTTAAGCTTTTTGTAGTTTCAACTAAAATATTTTGTAATCTTTTGAAAATGGAATTTTTCAGATTATCTGAGGTGAATGTTTATTCATTAGTTACAGTCATTAGATGGAGTATGATACCAGTTTGTAAAAATTATGTTAATAAACATGAAAATGCCAAATACAGAATACTATACTTCCCACTTCAGTGATTATCTTAGGAGAATAAAATATTCCTAATATTTTTATTAGGAGACTTTTTATATGTTGAATATTCAATTTTTTAAGCGGAAAGAATTAAGATGGAAAATGTTTGCTTTCTCAATGATTTCAGACTTTTGTATGTTACTGACAAGTGGATTAGTAAAGACTCATTCTCAAGTAACTTGGAACTAAATTTCATGATATATAAATAATGTTTTTAGAACCAGATAGAGAGGTATGTTCCAAAAGTACAGAATTAAAGCCACCTTTTATAAGTTGCTTTCAGTTTACTTGTAGTAAAGTCTTAAGGGGGAAATATAATTTCAGCAAAGGAAATTCTCATGACAGTGGCTACTTGGTTTATTTTTTCACAGCAGTTTTAAGTTTTTGTTCATTATTTATCAGCATCTCCTACATAATGGCCTTTATTCATTTTTGTAATGAAATATTTAACATGCTGCTTCCATTTTTCTTTGCTGCCAATTCCTAATAAATAAATAAAGTGTGTATATAGGAGTGCTGTCCAAAATTAAACCACAACCTCAGCAAATGTTTTAGTTTTTAAAATCAAAGTCATACCAACTCTGTTAGTAATATGACTTTTTAGGGAGTATTTCAGTTTTATAGCACTAAAGTCCAAGATCACTTCAAATAATGTTGGGTTGCAAAATCTATAATCCATAGTCAGCTATTAGAAAAAAGTCTGAAGTTGGCAACATAGGAGTTATTAATTTTTGACATTCACTCCAAGAAACATTTGAATGTTAATGAAAGCTTTACCTGTTGGATGTTTTATTTAGGTTGGTTATTAACATTTCTCCAGTAGGGCCATAGGATGCTTATTAAGCTGGGATAATTAATGTTAATTTTTTATTAGCTGGAATAATTAATGTTAATTTTTTATTAAGAGAAATGATTTCTATGTGTTCACAGAATAAAGACAATGACACTCTTAAGGATCTACTGAAAGCAAATGTTGAAAAGCCTGTAAAAATGCTTATCTATAGTAGTAAAACACTGGAGCTGCGGGAGACCTCTGTTACACCCAGTAACATGTGGGGTGGCCAGGGCTTGTTGGGAGTGAGCATTCGTTTCTGCAGCTTTGACGGGGCAAATGAAAACGTTTGGCATGTATTGGTAGGTATCAACTTTGAGCTGTTACTTACAGTTTAAGAAATGATGTAGAAAGATGCTGTATTCATCTTTGTTGGATTTTAGAGTTTTAGGCTATTTTTGGTTTCTGAAAATTAGAATTCCTAGCTATAGTTAACAGTTTTTAATAATTTAGGAAGAGAAGTAGATAGATGGCTAACAACTATTTTTCTAGTGATTCATTCATTAGAAGGAGAAATGTTAAAGCAGATAGCTACAGATAGCTAAAATAATATATTTAATTTTTATTAAATGTGATTTTTAGCTAGTGATTTAAATATATATATTCTATAGTTTCTGACATGTGAATAAGATAGAAATAGAAGGGTTTTTTAAATCACTAAAATTAAGGACTATGAACCATAAAATTTGGAAGATTATTTTATATACATTATTTTTGGGTGTTTTTTGTTTTGTGTTATTCTAGGAAGTAGAATCAAATTCTCCTGCAGCATTGGCAGGTCTTAGACCTCACAGTGATTATATCATTGGAGCAGATACAGTCATGAATGAGGTAATTATTGTGTTTATTAGTAATGAAAGTCACGTAAAATTTTCTCAATGTTTTAAAGTTCAGAAGTATATTTGCATACTTCACATTTAGAGTTGAAATTTAGGTCTTTGCTAATCAAGATAACTTATGTGTCGGTGTTAAACAGAACCCTTGGGAGGTGTCTTACAGGGTATGGCTGTGAGGAAAAATACATACCGTGTGGCAATCGCACAGATTTTGTGTATGATATACATAGTCTCTTACAGGAGCACCTGGATGGCTCAGTCACTTGAGCATCCAACTCTTGATTTTGGCTCAGGTCATGATCTCGAGATCATAAGATGGAGTGCTGCACAGGGCTCTGTGCTCAGCGAGGAGCCTGCATGGAGATGCTCTCCCTCTGCTACTCCTCCCACTCTTGTACATGCATGTGGGTGCACTCTCTTCCTCTCAGATCTTTAAAAAAAAAAAAAATCTCTTGCATACCTCAAGACGAAATCAGATGCTCATTTTGGTTATTGATTTCATTTTCTCTTCCCCTTTTTAAGGGAACAAAATTGGCTCAGCTATCTTAATAGATCCTTTTCCTTGTCTGTCAGCTATTGGAAGTATATATTGCTAAATTGAAAATGAGAGAAAAAATAAGAGGCCCAAATGACCAGGTTTTAATAATGAAGAGTAAGGGCACCTGGATGGCTCAGTCAGTTGAAAGTCCAACTCTCGATTTTGGCTCATGTCATGATCTCAGGGTCATGAGATCAAGCCCTGTGTTGGGCTCTGCAGGAAGTTGTCTTGAGTTTCTCTCTCCCTCTCCTCCTGCCGCCCCACCCTGTGTGCATGCTCACTCTTGCTCTCTCTCCTCTCTCTCTAGAGAGAGAGGAGAGAGAGATCTTTAAAAGAAGATAATGAAGAGTAAAAGAATATGTAGAATTTGGGAGTAGAAGAGTTTTGGGTGTAGAGTTTTACTAAAATTGCTGACTAGGTCTTAGGGGACTGGAGATGAGGCTTACACATAGGAGATAGGTAAAATATTTGAAACCTTGTTTGGAATATCTTTTTTAAGGAACATATTTTATGTCTGGCCCACAGTCTGTACTTTTCAAAAAGTTTTCCAGGTGATTCTGGTATTAGTCAGGTTTGAGACCCAGTGTTCTAAAGTTCAGTAACAAAAACAAAAATGTTTTCCCCCTATGATACTTTTGCAGTCTGAAGATCTGTTCAGCCTCATTGAAACGCATGAAGCAAAACCATTGAAACTTTATGTGTACAATACAGACACTGATAACTGTCGAGAAGTGATTATTACACCAAATTCTGCATGGGGTGGAGAAGGCAGGTAAGGTGGTTTCTAGACGAAATTGTGATTGCTTAAACTTACAGTAAATATTATAAACATCATTGCTTTTATTTTGAAACAGGTTATTAGTTTATTATAAGATTTGTCTCTAGAAAAGGAAAGAGCTGACCTAGAATATTGAAACCAGTAATCCATTTTTTTTAAAGCACATGTTAGGGTAGTGTGGTATATATACTACCGTCCTTTCTTTACTGTTCTAAGAGCAAACAGCCTTGTTTTATTTTGTTATTTTAATAAAATAGTTTTCAGTTTTATTTTGCCAGTTCCCCTCCCCAACAGTGGGATAATACAAGTGTAAATATCTCTAGCTGCTGGGGAAATTTCTTAACACTTTATGGAAACTGTTGACTTTCAAAAATGGAGAGACTGATTTCAACCAAAAGTTGGACAAAATTGCAACAACAATAAAAACAACATAGAAGATTAAGCCAAGGAGAGAAGCAGACTGTAGAAAATCAGTTTTCCAGGACTGTTCATCAAGTCAGTTCCCTAATTTGAAAAAGCCAAAGGAAAACATGCAGACTTAACTTTGCTTCTTTAGGTCTTTCATGTTGTTTAAATTGTACAATTTCTTCGTTATTTTGAAAGGCTTGTGTAATTGAGGAATTCTTGAGCATAAGCCATAATTGTAGGAAAGCCTAGGGTTTGGAAACTTTTCTTTTCTTTCTTTCTTTTTTTTTTTTTTTTTTTGGAAACTTTTCTAAATATTTTGTAAAAGTTCCAACATTTGCTGGGAAGAGGATGACTTAGTTGAGACAGAGAAAAAGAAAGACCCTATTTGTTCATAATGTCTTTCCCCACACTACCTGAGATTCTGTAGCTGACTATATGTTGCAACCAGAAACCTGGCTTGTTGCAATTTGAGAAAATAGATAGAGGTATCATCTTAAGAATCTGGACTATCTAGAGCAATTCCTGATCAAGTTATTGTCTATTGTCCAGGTTTGTAAACACAGAAATATGATCTCAAGGCATTCAAAATTGACTCATTTCAGAGGGGACTGCCTTATATAAACAAAATTTGTAGAGAAGCTGTTGTATTTATTAGAATGGTAAATTTTTAAGTTTATAGTGGAAACACTTCCCCTGTCCAGTTAGAGTACTCAGAATAGTATCACAAGAGTACTCGGGGGCAGCCTGGGTGGCTCAGTGGTTTAGCACCACCTTCAGCCCAGGGCATGGTCCTGGAGACCCAGGATCGAGTCCCACATCAGGCTCCCTGTGTGGAGCCTGCTTCTCCCTCTGCCTATGTCTCTGCCTGTCTCTCATGAATAAATAAATAAAATCTTTAAAAAAAAAAAAAGTACTCGGTAAATATGGAATCAAAGTACAAGGAAGAGGGGCACCTGGATGCAGGTTTAGTATCTACATTTGATTCGGGTTGTGGTCCTGGGGTCCTGGGATCGAGTCCTCCATCAGGCGCCCTGCAGGGAGTCTGCTTCTCCCTCTGCTTATGTCTCTGCCTCTCTCTCTCTCTCTCTCTCTGTGTGTGTGTCTCTCATGAATAAATAAATAAAATATTTTTTGAAAAAAAGTACAAGGAAGAAATTCTGCTGATGATGAAGTCCAGCTGCAAAGAACATCACTAATTCTTTGTTTCATCTTGCTAAGTACTGCTACGTGCTTGTTCTTGGAGTCCTTTTCTAGGCTCTGGCAATTATTCCTTTTCTTTAGAAGACATCTTTCTTTTTGACAAGGTTTAATATCATTGATCAGCCATTGCTTTAGACAGATCCATATAGACCATTTTCCTGAGTCTTCTCATTTGACAGATGTGTGTCTCTAGGTTTCATTCCTTATTTAGAGGCTGCTCAGATTTCAGCATATTTCTCTTAGCTTCAGTCTTGGGTTATCTTTAAGTTTGCAGAGGGTCTCACTGTAGCCTCAGTGCTTTCTCTACAACCATTTATTATTTTGATTAATAAGAACCTTGTTTTAAAATGCTCCTACCTCTGGAAGGCTACCATTGATCAGTTTAAATTATTTAATCTTACTTTCTTCCTCTAAATCTGAGATCTAGTTCAGTAAGGATTGCAGATTTGATCATAGAAGGGACGAAAAGGGAGCAAAGGAACAAGTAATTTTGTAATATGAAGCATCATTGTAAAATCAGATTTGAATTCAGAAGAGCTGGAGTTGGCCACTGCTTGCTCTCCCAGCTTTTGGTGGTGGTAGTATCCATAGAAATAACAGATGCCTTGGCAGGAGGGAGGCACAGAGATGCCTGTGTGTGGCCTTCTCAGAAAGTATCAAGTAGTTTGGGAGATAAAAGTAATCATGATGGAAACCGAAGGTGGAATCTGATGTGAAGGGCCTTACATGTCATGGTCAGGAATTTGGATACACCTCGGGCAGTGGGACCGTGAAATACTGTACCTATGGGGGTCATTGGTTCCAACAGAAACCAGTTGTTGTCATAAGCAGACATGAATTTATTACTGTGGAATTTCTTACATAATCAAAGAAACAGCTAAAGAATCAGACATGGGAAGGACAGGACTTAACACCGCTAGGGAGTTAAAAAGGAAGGAAATTGGCAGTTTTCATTAGTATTCTAAAGGGATGGATAAAGCCTTTTTTGTTTTTTCTGTCACTCACGAGATTTGCAGCCATGGACAAGAGGGGTGAATTGGCCTGGTTTTAGTTATGAGCCATTTCTTGGTTTGGACAAGGCCCCCTGACTGACAGTCCCACCAACACTGCACACGGTGTGAAGAAGTAATTCTCCAAAGGGAAAAACGAATATTGGGAGGCCAGCAGACTGAACAGAAGCAATGTGATTATGTCTTATTAGAAAGATGCCTCTGGTGGCAGTGGGAGGATGAAGTAGAATAAATCTGGATTAGTTTGGATTGATTTGTGTCAGGTTCTGAAATTCCACTAGGGGCTTTATAAATGACATCATTGTACAGAAGTGCTTGGAGCTTTTCAGTGGAAAGGCTGCATGTCATTCATTCAGCAAATAATTATTAGATGTCTGCCATATGCCAGGAACTGTTACGGCAGTAAACAAAACGAGGTCTCTGCCCTCAAGGACCTTAACATTTTGTTGGGGGAGACAAAAATAAATGTGCAGTGTTGTTAGATGATGATAAATACTTGAAGGAAAATAAAGGAGAGTAAGGGTCGTGTCTGTGGTGGAGGGAAGGGTACTGTTTTATGAAGTGTGGTCAGAAGAGACCTCTGATAGGATGACACTATTTAAAAGAATGGAAATTGGTTTTGTATTTCAAAACCTCAGAGAAATGTTAGCTGTGATTGATAACAATAGCTTTAAGAAAAAAAAATTTTTTTTGTAGCCTAGGATGTGGCATTGGGTATGGTTACTTGCATCGAATACCAACACGCCCATTTGAAGAAGGGAAGAAAATTTCTCTTCCTGGACAGATGACTGGTACACCTATTGCTCCTCTTAAAGATGGGTTTACAGAGGTAAGACAACTTTACTACCAATGATATAATAAAATTTCCAGTGAAATGAATCGTGTCAATATGTATGGTGGTAGCGCTGATGAAGGTAGGGCAGGCGATGAGTTAAGTGTTGACCATGTTGAATTTGAAGTTCCTGTAGGGATATCCAGCTGGGTAGCCTTATGGATCTGGATTTCGGGAACCAAGGACAAGGCCAGAGATACAGATTTGGGAATCATCAGCAAAGGGAGGGTAATTTAACCTAATGAATGAACAGTGATAAAAATCGTCAAGGAATTGGGTTTGGGCGGGTCAGAGGACTGAGGTTGAAATTTTGAACATTCCTGATATTCAAATGGATGAACAGAAAAGGGATCCAGCAAAAGACGTTCTGGAGAAGTCCAAAGAGAGGACAAAACTTCAAAAAAAAAAGGCACATCAGCTATGTGAGGTACTGAGAGAAGTCAGATGAGAGGAGTGAAAAATACATGTCCTGGGCTAGGGCAATTGTGTCAAGCCACAGGGGACAAAGGGCAAAGTCAGAGGGCAAATAGTGGGTGAGAAGGTGAGATGATGAGAGCTGATGCTTGCTGTTTCAACAAATTTAACTGGGAAGGCAGAGCTGGATGCTGTGTGAGGACTATTACAGGATTAAAATGAAACTTTAAGGAATAAGATATTTGTGCAGGCTTATAGGCTTTTAAAATGTTTTCTGTGCAAGCCTCACAGGACAGTTAACTCTTTGCATGAATAAATAAATAAACAGACATTGAGAAAGGAAACGCTACTGTTGTAAAGAAAGGGCTGCCACCACTATCATTTTATGGGACACAGTTTGGCCATCCCCAATTCTAAAGAAAGGGAAGAGGAGGTACCAAGAAAGTGGAACCTTTCCTCACTCCTCAGCCCTGCCATTGGCTGACAGCCAGAGCCCATGTGGTTACATGTTCAGATTCCTGCTGCCATGTCTGCTGCTCCTTGTCCGTGGTTCCTGTCCCGGATAAGCCTGTGGGCAGTCTGAGAAGACCAGGGGGTGAAATGGCAGCTAGTGAAAAGGGCGGGGATTCAGGTTGTGTTGGGATGTGCCGAGGGCACTGGACCTGACAGAAATTGGAGGATCCTGAGGTGAAACTGCCCATCCACAGAATCCATGTAGACTCAGCCCTCCCCCAGCCCGGAAGGTAGAGGTCTGGCTGCCCCGCTCATTCATTGATGAGAAAAGATGAGATAGCCTCATGCAGTTACACATCTTGAGACACTTGTAAGGACGCTACCATGGTATTAAGGCTTTGAGCGATTTCTTCCACGAACAATGAAAGTTAAAAACTGGCTGAGAACTCAGACAAGAGGAAAGTGGTGGGGTTTTAAAGGTAGAGGAAAAAATGATTATGGCTACGAAGGAAGAAAGAGGAGAATCTCCTCCTAGTGTGGAACTAACTAGAGATGCCACATGTCAGGACACTGGAAGTGACAGGATGGGGAAATTTTATAGCGCATGGTCCTGGACATGTAGCAAAAATAGGAAGGAGCCTCTGATGGCAGAAGTGCCAGGTGAAAACTGTTGACAGCTAGTATGATCAAAAAAGGTGTCTGTTAAGAAATAAAACAGATGAGCAAATGGGAAAAGAAAAGAGGCAGTCCAAGAAACAGACTCTTAACTCTGGAGAACAAACAGATCCTAACCAGGGGGTTGGGGTGAAAGGAGGCACCCGGTGATGTACGGAGGCAGTGACCCACTATATGTACACCTGAAGCTCCTGTTACGCTGTATGTTAACTAACTGGAATTTAAATAAAAACTTTCTGGGACACCTGGGTGGCTCAGTGGTTGAGCATCTGCCTTTGGCTCAGGGCGTGATCCCAGGATCCAGGATCGAGTCCCACATCAGGCTCCCCGCAGGGAGCCTGCTTCTCCCTCTGCCTAGGTCTCTGCCTTTCTCTCTGTGTCTCTCATGAATAAATCTTTAAAAATGAGTGAATGAATGAATGAATGGTTAAATAAATAAATAAATAAATAAATAAATAAATAAATAAACTTTCTTTAAAAAAGGTATCTGTTGGGCAGCCCCGGTGGCGCAGCGGTTTGGCGCTGCCTTCCGCCCGGGTCGTGATCCTGGAGTCCTGGGATCGAGCCCCGCGTCGGGCTCCCGGCATGGAGCCTGCTTCTCCCTCCTCCTGTGTCTCTGCTTCTCTCTCTCTCTCTCTCTCTCATGAATAAATAAATAAATAAAATCTTAAAAAAAAAAAAAAAAAAGGTATCTGTAGGACCTGAGATAGTATCTGTATTTTCTTTCAAGTGAACTTGAGTAATTTTTTCTTTCTTTCGTTTTTGGCAGGTCCAGCTGTCCTCAGTCAATCCCCCATCTTTGTCACCACCAGGAACTACAGAAATTGAACAGGGTCTGTCTGGACTTTCTATTAGTTCAGCTCCACCAGCTGTCAGTAATGTTCTCAGTACAGGTGTGAAGAAAAATATATTCTCTTTTCAGCCTACTTTGTTTTACATGATACTCTTTTCTGTCTCAAGCTAGAATTTTAAAAATTAATGCCAGTGTACTTTGAAAATTGTAAATATGCTCTGCATTTAAACCTCTTCTCAGTATATTTTAGAGTCTGGGCTTCTCTTAGATTGGAAAAGTGGTAGAGTCAGGACTGTACCTTTAAATTCTGTTTAATTGCTCTATTTACTCAACAGATGTTTGCAGTATTCTCTGTGTAGTAAACACTGGAGATACAAAAGTGAGCAGGACACCATTCTCTCCCTGGAGGTTCAGTCTTGCTCGGTGGACACATGTATGTCTTCCTCCCTGTCCTTATTTCTTGTTCTACCCAGTACAGTCCTTTCTTGGCTTAGGTTTTTTCCAACAGCTTCATCAATATATAATTCACGTACTATATCACCCATTTTTCAGTGTATTTGCAGAGTTGTGCAACCATCACGTCAATTTTAGAATACCTCATTACCCTAAAAGAAACCCTATGCCCTATCAGTCACTCATGGTTTTCCCCAACCCTTCAGGCCTAGACAATTCCTAGTTTACTTTGTTTTTCTGTGGATTTGCCTAATCTAGACATTTCATGTGATATGCATGGTTTCTGTGACAAACTTCTTTCACTTAGAATAATGTTTTCAAAGTTCATTTGTGTGGTAGCATATATTAATACTTCCTTTTTATGGCTAAATATTATGTTCTATCATATGGACTCCACATTTTATTTATCCATTTATCAGTTGTGGGACATTTAGGTTGTTTTTACTTTTTGGCTGTTATGAATAATGCTACTATGAACATTTGTGTACGAGTTTTTGCGAGAACCTGTGTCTTCATTTTTCTTGGTTATATTCCTAGGCATTGGATTGCTTGGTCACGTGATCTAGATTTTGATATTTCTGTCGAGTTTATTTTTCCATTGCCTTTTTTAAAAACACCTGTTTTCTGATTTTGTTTCTTCATAATACCAAGAGTATATTTTTACTCAATAAATGTTGACCAAGTGAAATACTGACATAGTTTAGTTTTATTTCATTAATACTTATTCTTGAGCTCCTTTTAATATTTGTGTTCTAGTAGAATATATTCTACTTTGTCTTGGAATGGACTTAATAGATGCATTCACCAAGATGTAGGTATGATCTCTGTACTTGGTCCCCTTGTTCAAATCCCAGCCCTTTTCACAGTCTTTATTTTTGTTCCCAAAGATAAGTTCTAGATATAATTTAAAATTTCAATTTTTTTAGAATTCAAAATTTCAGACATAGCCAAAAGTAGACACCATGGTATTATGAACCCCCACCACCCAGCCTCACCAGTTTCCACTATGGTGACATGCTTCTGTACCTCCTACTCTTTGCTGTTTTTTCCCCCAGCTTTTTTTAAATATAATTTGCATACCATAAAATTGACTCACTGTACACATACAACTCAGTGATTTTTTAGTAAATTTATGGAGTTGTGCAGTCATCACCACAATCCTGGTTTAGAATATTTCCTAGAGGAAATGAAATATGAATGTCATCAATATCAAGTCATAGATCAATTGGGAGGGAATCGAAAGTTTATTTCATTTGAGTGGCGTTGGAATCCTTTTGTCTGTTGTGATTTTTTTCTTGGATTCCATCAGATGGTCTTCTAGTTTATTCCTGAATAGACTTAGTACAGGTGCAAACTGTTCTGTGTCTGAATAATTCTTTTCTCTTTTGGAGTAAGTATTCCAGTGCCGTATCAGAGCTCTTCTGATTTTGAAATAGCTGACATCTCTCTTCAAATCTCAGTTTCTTTTTGACATTTTAAATCTCCCCTCATTACATCATACTTACACTTGTATTGTCTTGTAAGCACATGCACTGAGATCCCTGGCCTTGTTCTACTGTAGAGAAATGGCTTCTTGAATGTTAAAAGACAGAAATGTAAATCAGTTGCTCAGAAGACACTGAAATCAACATCTTCACTTTGAGTAAATCAATTTAAAAAGTGAATATTCTAGCAACGTGATACGTGAGAACCCACTTTTATTTTTTATTTACCCGTCTTTGTTTTTTAATTAAATTGCTGCAAAGTAGCCCAGTAAGTAACTGTAGAAACATTAAAAGTGTTTTTAAGAAAATAAGAAAACTTTGGATTTGCAAATTTGGGAATTTTAATATTTTAGAAAATGAAGAGATCATTTTGAAGTGATGTTAATCAGTACGACCTTTTCAGTGCAGTCCCTCGTGTTTCCTGTCCCCTCCTGTGCTTGATTTTTCTGCAGATAACTCACACCATTTTACACATGCTGTGTATTTTACTTTTTTAACATCAGTCTCTCTTTTTAACATCATTCCTCCCAGTAGGAATTTGTAATTTCTTTATGCTATGGAGTGCCTCAGTGCCTAGAACAATGTCTGACATTCAATAGGTGCCCTCCAAAACTTTGAATGAACATATCGGTCACCCAACTTTTCTGCGAATCTGATAAAAGCAAAGAACCCTCCTCTACTTTTACATGCCTCCCATTGCTACAGAAAAGTAAATACACGAGAAAAATAAAGAATTAACTGTCTGAAAAGTGTTGCTTCATACTTTGAGGCACAGTTCATTCCTGCTACCATATTTTAGCAGATTTCTGTAAGACAGAATCTGGAATCCATGTGCATTACTCCTGTTGTTTGGACAGCAGAACCTCTCATATGAGTGAGTAGGGGGTAAACATTAGTAGATAACCTTCATCATGTAGCATCCTAAGAGTTACTTGCATTTGAAGAACGTAACCTTCTCAAGCTGATGTTAGTAAAAAGACTTCAGAGGAGTGTCACAGAACCTAAAGAGCAAGAGGAAACGGAAATTCAGGAAACCAGGTCATTCTCCATTTCTGGAGGCCCACATACTCTTTTGTCTTTTTCAGGCCATCTGCATCATCTCCCCTCTCACAGACCAGCATTCATGGTTTCACAGGGCATGTGCCCCACTGCCCCCAGCAGCCTTAGGTTTATGTGACGTCTGGTGCAGGAGTCCAGTAGACATTGACTAGACTCTTTGAGTCCCATTTCTGAATTTCTGAGACAGTTTTCTAGTCTAGCCCTGCTTAGGTCTGGGATTATATATATATTATATAATATATATATAATATATATTATATATATAAATATAGGTCTGGGATTATATATATATAATTTATATATATAATATATTTATATATAAAATAAATATATATAAATATATATGTGTGTGTGTGTGTGTATATATATATATAAAATTCTTGTCCAGAGAGCTTAGCTGGAGTGGGTTTGCAGAGCCTTCTACCCTCTTAGGCTACACTCTGGTAACAGTCTTCAGTAAAGGCCACAGGCCAAGTGTGTTGACCAGCTAAGACAGTGAGGCAGCCTGAAACTAGGACTGAATGAAGTCCCAGTGAATGAAGACCTTGCCATACTGGGAAGGGGAGGGGACTGAAGACTCTCCTAATAACATCTGTCCATTCTTTATCAACTGAATTCGTTAGATATTTTTTTAAAGATCATGTTTTTGTTTTAGGTGTACCAACAGTACCATTATTGCCACCACAAGTAAACCAGTCCCTCACTTCTGTGCCACCAATGAACCCAGCTACTACATTACCAGGTAAGCAGCAGGAGACCAGAGATGTGTGTGGTAATAATAACATTCCTAGTACTGTGCATCTTTAAAAACAGTGAAAAAATCTTATACCTGTGTGGTGATTTTTTGTCTTTTAATCTCATTTTATCTTTGCTGTAACTTTATGATAAATTAGAGCAAGTGGCAACAAGCTGTCAGGTACCAGCTGTTAGCTTTGAGCTCAGGCTCCTTATGCTCAGCCAGCTACCCGTCCAATGCAGCATGAGGCAGGAAGGAGGAATGTGTAAAAGTTCTATCCTTCAGTGCTTCCTTAGTTGGGGCTCTCTAGTAGTTCTTCAGAGGAATAGGCATCCTGTCCCGAAAGAGAGCGTTCCATATTAGGTTGTTCAGAAGCTCTGACATTAAGTTAAATTTTTATATTTCTTACTGTTCCCAGTGAAGACCAAGTGTCTTTATCCATCAGATAACAATCAAATATTATTTCAGAGATCCAATATACTTGTACTGTGAGAGCCTTTAATCGTATGACTAAAGATGTCATTACACAGACATACTAAACCATTAATAAAATGTGTACACAGATACACAGTGGCAGAGAAGTATGGTAAAATGTTGACGTGGGGAATTTGAATGAAAGGTATGTGTGGGATTTCCTTATTTAAACTACTCACGCAACTCTTAAGTCTGAAATTATTTCAGGAAACAAAAAATTAAAAAGCCAGAGGGACTGTAAACCTCAGCCATCAAAGAGAATTCTGTTTAGTTGCATTTACCGCCGCACTTGCTGAGCTCCATCAGCCCTTTCTCTACGGCACGCAGGCCGTGGTCATTCTGGCTCTCAGATCTGCAAGTCCTTGTGTGTTTTAACACTTGCCTACTGAGCCATCTAATCACTTAGATCACGTAGGTACAGAAAGACATTTCACTTAAGTGAGATGTTTCGCTCTTGTTAATGTCAGACACAGAACTGCCACCCAGTAAGTGGACTTCTGGTGTTCTCACTTTGAAGTGGGTAGTATTCTTTTCAAAACACAAGGATTGAATGTTTTCCCCAGAGGAAGTAGTTTACCTTCTGTTCTCTGCCTTCTCTCTAGGTCTGATGCCTTTACCAACAGGACTACCTAACCTTCCTGCCCTCCCCAACCTCAACCTTCCCACACCGCACGTCATGCCAGGCGTCAGCTTACCAGAACTTGTGAACCCGGGTATGTTGCCCATCCTGCCTTCCTAGGACTCTGTCTAATAAAAAGCTTTTATCCAGGAAAGCAGATCCTCTATTGCACTTTTTTCCGGAAAGGTTAGATCAGTTTAACAGATTTCAGCTGCTTCAAATAAATACTAATCTCTTTTATCTAAAAAGCTTAACAAAAGAAGAGAAAATATTTTTGTGATTCTCCTCCTTGGCCGCCTCTTCCCCATTTTCCTCTCCTTGCACCCTGACAGCCCAAGTAGCATAAAGACAATTGCAGACATAAAGCCCAGTGGTGTGGGCATTGCTGTAACTGCTGCGGACGGAAGGCGTGTGCAGCTCACCCCGTGAGCGTGCATGGACTCCCCGTGACTCTCCTGTTCTGGGCGGCCGCCGGTGGTGCTGGTTTGGAGCAGCCAGGCCAAGGACCTTGGGCTGGGAGATTCTCGTCCTCGTTCAGCTGGCTGCGTTTGTTATTTGATAAATCTTCTCTGTTATTAACAGATGTTTTTATCATCAAAACTATTGAGAGAGTTTAGCTACCAATAGTTAAGCTAGCCAATATTCAAGTGTTTACACTCAGATTTAATGCACTGGTGGAAATGAAGCAGCAGAGGGCCCAATAAATCTGCTCTTCTGGTTAATGAGTACCCACATCACCTTTAACTTTGAGGTGGCCGCAGGTCAGGGCTGTCATTTCCTAATTTCCGTAGCTAGGCCCACGAGTGATGTCGCTGAGCATACGTTGTCCTGTTTCTGTCCGGATCATAACTGCCCCTGCCGTGCCGCTCCCCATCTGCATGTGTGTGTTCCCTGTCCCCATTAGCCTGTTCGCTTTTCAGCACAGTGGTTTAAAAAACAAAGGAAGACTGTAAACTCTACCGTTTACTTATCTTAGCACTCCCTTTGTTTTTTCTTTTATGCCCTGTATTCTTGGCTTCTTCTGCCCTTTCCCCCAAATTCACAAACTCTTAAGAGCATTGAGGCCGCGTGGTTGCTCTGAATGCGTTGTACATCCTACCTTTCCTTGGTTTCCTAATACTTTTTCTTCATTCTGCACTTCGAATGCTTGAAGTGTATTATTGGTCACAGTAAACCCACCAGGTATAATGGTTGCTGGTCAGTCGTAGGGCTTGACCCGAGGCTGGGTACTTGCGGGGGTGCTGGGCCGCCCCCCCCCCCCCCTTGCTGCTGTCTGTCCAGAGGGCAGCTCCGCCTCGGCCTCACCTGCCGGGGTGAACGGGGTTCTCCTGTCCTATGCGAGGGTGGCCGCTTTGCCTGCTGGGTGTGCTTCCGTCTGTTCTGACTGGGAGACTCATTTCATTTCTCTGGAGTGGCTGAGCCACGGGGAGGTTCTGGAGTGGAGAAGCCCAGAACCCGTCCTCCTGGCCAGCTGCTCTTGAGGTGAGTGTTTAACTCTGGCCTGGCTTCTGCCTGAGGATACGCAGAGGTTGTGATTTGTGTTGTCCCTCCTCGGCTTCAGTTCCCTAATGAAATGCAAATTAAAACGGTCACGTGACAATGACTACTGCTTTTTTAGTGCTGGGAGGATGTGTGATCTCTGCCATTTTTGTCCTAGGTTTGCCACCTCTTCCTTCCTTGCCTCCCCGAAACTTGTCTGGCATGGCACCTCTCCCCATGCCATCCGAGTTCCTCCCGTCGTTCCCTTTGGTTCCAGAGGTGTCTTCTGCAGCAAGCTCAGGGGAGCTGCTGCCCTCCCTCCCGCCCACTGGCAGCCCGCCCTCCGACCCTGTCACAACCACCGCAAGGGCAGATGCTGCCTCTGCACCCGCATCCACACCCACACCTGCTGGGGATGCGACGCCCCCCACTCACAAGGCCCCCGGCGCTGTGGAGGACAGAGTCTGCGAATCCACCCCGACCAGCGAGAAGCCTGTCTCTGCAGTTACGGATGCAAGTGCCTCCGAGTCACCCTAACTTCGAACCGGTCTTCGGAAGCGGCATGGTGGGCTTCCCCAACTGCGGGAGCGTGTCTGGAAATGCAAACTATCATTAATTTCACACTAGTTTGTACCGTATCTGTAGGCATCCTGTACATAATTCTAAGGGGAAAACTAAGGAAGAGGACGTGGGCTTGGGGCCCGCCGAGTCGGGGTGGGGCCCACAGGCAGGGGAGGGAAGTGTCAGAGTGCTTATATTTTAAAACAACCAAAAAGAATTGTAAGAGTGGCTTGCTGCCAGGTTTCCACTGCCATTCTTGGGGGTATACATCTTTGGGAAAGGTGGTGACAGGGCATCCACTAGGCTCCCTGTCGCCCTGCTGCTCCTTCTGTAAGAAAATGAAATATTTTACGCCTAGTACTCACACGCAACATTTCTTGTATTTTGTAAATCGTTTTTGAGAATGCAGACCACCTCACTAAATGGTGAAAGGAAAAGCTGTTTTACTTTTGGTCTCTGTGAGTCACATCCCTCTAAAGGTTTACATGAAAATTCCAACTAAAGATGTTTGTTAAAAGTTACACAATGTGCACTATTAATTGAACATCTTTTTATTCAGCCTATACACAGATCTTTGTTTAGAGCTCTCAGAATTACTCAGATAACATTTTGTAACTGCTGCTGTTGCTTTATACGTCCACCGTAAAAATGGCATTTAAAAAGAAATAAAGGAGATGTTGCACAGTTTTAAACCAGAAGGTGGCACTTTGTGGCTACTTATAATATATAGCTCTACTGGAAAACATAGATACAGCAATAAATTACAGTAATTTTATTTTTTCTTCTTGTGGTGCATTTAAATGATGACTCTTAATTACCATGTATGCTCTTGTCACTCTCCAGTATGTCACACATCTTTAATGTAATTTTTCATGTCTTATGTTTGCTTTTTCCTAAGTTTTCTAAGAGATGGTAAGTTAAGTGGAATTGATTTATTGAATGAAATTAAATGCATATTATATCTGTTTTTTTAAATAAGAAAAAAGAGGTTCATCAGTTATTGACCTGGTGGTAGCATGAATGCTTAAGGGAGCTGCACCGTGATTCACCTGCAATTCCTCAGCCAGAAACTAGACTTAAGTGGCACCGACCCAGTGCCCTATAGAGGGCACCAGCCAGTATTTAGGGTGTATCCGCTTCTGGAGCCAGGTGTGTACTTAAAGCTCAGTGGTAAAAGAAGGCTCCAGCTCTAAGCATAGCTCCTTTTGTTAGCATTGTAAATATTTCTAGAATATTTCTCGCAATAATCCTGTTTTTTGAAAAAGAGCTTATAACAGGAAAAATCTTCACAGGCATATAACAGGTAGGAAAAGTATTTAAATGTTAGAATTTTTTAGTTTCCAGGATAGGAGGAGGTTGGGCAGTTGTTATTACATTCTGAAAGATGCTTATATTTTTTAAAAAAAACGTCCAGGAGATACCTTAGTGGAAAGTACGTAAATACATTTAAGCTTTAAAAGTGATTTATTTTTATTTTTTTAAGATTTATTTATTCATGATAGAGAGAGAGAGGCAGAGACACAGGAGGAGGGAGAAGCAGGCTCCATGCCGGGAGCCCCACGCGGAACTCGATCCCGGGACTCCGGGATCTCACATTGGGCCAAAGGCAGGCGCTAAACCACTGAGCCACCCAAGGATCCCCTAAAAGTGATTTAAAAAACAAAAACAACCCAGCAATTCTTCCAATGCAGTGATTACTTTTGTGAGGTCACACTTCTCATTTGAGAAGGACAGTCCTGGACCGTCTTTCCAGAAGAACATCCATAAGCATATATAAAACCTAAGCTCTGAAGAGAGAGGGGTTCTTGGCGTTCATTTGAAGGATGGGCACAGACTTGGCCTGTGGTGGCTCATTGAATCTTCTTGAGGTACAAAACACTTATTTTAGATAATCTCTGCTTCCTTCTGAAAACCTGTTTAAGTGTTAGATGGTAGTAGATCCTGTACTGGTGCCAGAAACATGGATGTAAAAGGTCGTGTCCCTGCCAGGAGGCCACTTAACTGCGGCCGTGCTAAGGGAGGGAGGGTGGGGGTGGGGGTCGGGGTGCATCAGTCCTCCGGGCACTCCAGAAACACTGCTCTCACCATGGAGATGGGCTTTCTGGCCAGCCCACGAGGGGAGGATCACATGACATCAATTCCCTTTGAACCCCCTGTGTCACACTGTGTTCCGAAGTGCACACAAGAGAGACACAAGGCAGTGATGGGGGAGGACATTGGTTTGGAATAAACTGCATTATCACAAATAGTCAGAAAATAATGGTGGCTTAAATAAAGTTTATTTCTCCCATGTGCAGATAGTTGGTTGGAAATAGTCTGGCAGAGGCGGGGCTGGTCCACTGCAACGTCTGAGACCTTAGCTCCCATCTAGAGGCCTACAGGGTCTTTCCATTTCCATGGTCATGCCAAGGACCCGGGTGGCAGCTGCAGCGTCAGCCGTGCCATTCTTGTACCTTCTTGAGAAGGTACCTTCCTCTTTCCTTTGGGGACAGTTCAGAGAAGTGTCCTGTCACAGTACGGTGCCTTACATCCTTCGGGCCAGTGTGGAGTTACATGGCCACTTCCAGCCAGAGAACCGAAGTCTTTATCCTGCCTTGTGCTCAGCCACTACTGAGGAGGAAGAAGAGGAGCCAGTGAGGCCCAGTGAGCAGCTCTCCTGCACCCACAGCGGGACTGAGCCCTCGGCGAGGCCCACATGCAGCACCACTGTTCACACCGAGGTTTGGCGGAGCCAGAAGAGGCCATGTGGTGAGGGTGCTGGGAGTTGGGGAGGTTTCTAAGAGGCAGCATTTGACATAAGGAACTACTTAGGCAAAGGAGAGGGCAGAGACCTTCTAGGTTAGGGACATGTTGAAGGAATGGCGAGGGGAGTGCACAGGGCTCCTGAGGGCCCACCTGGGGAATTGGGGCTTTGTCTTAAAAACAGGAGTCACTGAAGGGGCTCCATGGGGTACAAGCTCGGATGTGCATGTGAGAAAGCCAGGGCTGCAGTGGTCCCACCACGGGGCCACCAACTCAGAAATGAAGGAAAAGAAGGGAAGAGCTTCAGGGCAGATGGAAGAAATAGACTTGCTGCTGTCAACCAGAGGGCCCTTTTTTTTTTTTTTAAGGATTGATTGATTTGAGAAAGAGCCAGGGAGGCGGAGGAAGAGTCTTAAGCAGGCTCCATGCTCAGCGGAGACCCTGAGATCTTGACCTGAGCTGAGTGCACCACCCAGGCTCCCCCATCCAGAGGCGCCTTTGACAGCGAAGGCTGGGGGTGATGACTTCAGCCTCCCCCTTTGGTTTTGTTCCTGTTTTATCCTTAGTCCGTTATTAAGCACACTTACCAAGAAGAGTAAAGTTTAGCTCACTCCCTGATAATTGAAAAAGGAAAGGAAATGAAAAGGACTTTCCTTATTTGTGAGACGCCAACTAATGTTCAAGGATGGCTCTGCCTTGGCCTGAAGGTGAAAGCCTTCCCTTTAATTATCTGAGCACCCAGTAAGTGTTTCAACCCCCGGCTGCAATTGGAATCACCTCGGTTAGAATATGGATTCCTGGGCCCTGGGAGTTTTAAGAAGCTTCCCAGGGCATGGGAACCACTAAACACTGACATTTCTCCTCCACACTGAACCTGTCCTGTCCCTTGCTACCGGTAGCAGCACCTACCCACACCGCCTGGGTGATTGAACCAGACTGTTCCAGAACTTGTGGAGGTAATAAGACAACATAAGGGTCATTGTCTACTAAGATGTTTTACCACTTAGGAAAATGCCCATGTTAAGAGACTATATATTGCTTATTATTTTATTGCTGATACTTTTTTGCCTTAGATCTAGGAAGAACAGCTTCTCGCATTGCTAACCAACGCATTCCTTTATAGGCGCCTTGCATATAAGCCAGTTTGAGTAAATAGAAGACCAGGGGATCAATGCCAAGCATGAGAAGCACAGGCCAGTGGAAGAGCAGGTGGGCTGGCTCTCAGGCTGGGAGCATCCTGGGCACCGGGGGGAAGAGGGAGAGAGAATGCCCTGCTCCCAGAGGCAGCCAGTGGCAGTGGGGTCCCCCAGCTGTGGGAGGCCAGGGACAGTGCTTGCATCTGTTATAGAGCAGCTGAGGGCTGTGTGCAGAAAAAGCCACCTCTCCAGGGAATCAGGCGAATGTGGGTGCCCTCTGGCCACTTGGCCAGTTCAAACAAAGCATGAGGAAACCATCCACTGGAGGAGGTGGGGCCCAGGGACTTTCAGTGTTATCAGTTCAGGTTGCACAGTATTTCCTGGCAATAGAATTCCCCTGTTCCACGAAGGCCACTGGGACTCAGGATACTAACAGTATGTGCGGGCAGCCTGGTTGGCTCAGCGGGTTAGCGCCGCCTTTGGCCTGGGGTGTGATCCTGGAGACCCGGGATCGAGTGCCACGTCAGGCTCCCAGCATGGAGCCTACTTCTCCCTCTGCCTGTGTCTCTGCCTCTCTCTCTCTCTCTCTCTCTCTCTCTCCTCTCTCATAAATAAATAAATTCTTTTTTTTTTTTTTAATAAATAAATTCTTAAAAATAACAGTACGTGCTCACTGCTGGTGGGATGAACAAGGAAGCAAAGGGGTGCCTGGCTGGCTCAGTCAGTAGAGTGTGCAACTCTTGATCTTGGGGTGGTGAGAGTGAATCCCACATTGGGTGTAGAGATTACTTAAAAAGATAAATAGATGAACTTTTAGTTTTCTTTAAAAAAAAAAAAAAAAAAAAAAGAAGCAAGTTGCTGAGCCAGCCCTGCAAAGCCCCTTTCCAGGACAATCTGGTGAACAAGAGATAGCAAACAGGCTTCCCTCCCAGATGTGGTTCCTTTGACCTGGCCTGTATATAGTAAAATGTGAATTGATTGCCAACATTACAAATAAAATTTCACATAAATTCAGATTTCTGGTTTCTCAAAAAGTCCCAAGATCTGGCAACACTAAATCCTCAGTCCACAAGGAGAACAAGGGCCCCCATGAGCCTAAATCCTTCAGTCTGCTCTAGTCTCCACCTGGCTTACTGGTTTCTACCACCTACCTGGCCCACAGGCATTTGAATTTGCAGTGTCTCAAGTATTATTTTGGAAGGGATGGGGAAAAAACTGGAGGCTTCAAAGGTTAGATGATCCAGAGCCCAGAGGATTCAGGATCAGAAAACAAGATTCTTCTGGGGTGGCTTAGTTGGTTGAGTCTCCAACTCTTGATTTTGGCTCAAGTCATGATCTCATGTTTGTGAGATCAAGTACCGAGTCAGGCTTGCACTGGGTGTGGAATCTGCTTGGGATTTTCTCTCTCAGCTCCTTCCTCCCTGCCATCTCTTCTCCTGTAAAAGAAAAAAAAAAAAATTCTACAGCCTCGAATCCTGGTGCAAGGAAAGTGGCTCACATTTGGCCCAGCTCCAACGACGCTGGCCTGGCTTGAGACTGAAACAAGTAGGTTTGCCTGAGGTTGTGGGGGAAGCATCTCTGAGGCATTTGAATTAGGGTGTCTGGCGGTGGGGTTTTGGGAACTTCTCAGTTCTCTTACACACATGAATTGCCAGAATCTTTAAAAACACATTTGAACTGCTTTTTAATCAACAAAAACAATGGGAGAAATGGGAGAAATGGGAGACTAAGGAACCAGGGCTGTGTAGCCTGGAGGGCGGGGGGTTGGCAATCTCCAGCAGCATTTAAAAGGACTCTACTAATTAAAAAAAATAATAATAAAAAATAAAAGGACTCTACTAAAACCTCTGTCACCGTGGCCCTAGGTTAGAATTATCAGCGACACTTGCACTGTGACTGATTTACAATATTGTATTTGTAAATCGGTTTGGCCAGAAATGTTCCTATGTTCTAAATGTTCAGACAGCCGTGCTGAGCAGAGACTCCAAGAGTCCGCATTGTTTTGGCACTTAGATCTCTGAAAATGATGATAGCGTCACATACAGGGGGCATAAGGCCTCTAACGTTGTCTCGTTGGGGATCAGCAGCTGAACAACCCGTGTGCTTTGGGGCAGGGGGAGCCTGAGTGGGAGAGCATGCTCTGGATTGTGGGGGGCTCCGACAGGCTCCTGTGGCCGGAGTCCAGGGCCTCGAGAGCTCAGGCCGTGAACAAGGCATTCACCCACCTTGGCCTCTGCCACGTTTCTGTTTTTTTCTTTTTATTTTCCTGGGATGACCAGAAATAAGGGCATGTAAGCTCACGGGCGATGAAATCCCAACTTCAGATCTCTACCAGGCAGCTAGTGTATACACACATACCCGGGGGGGGGGCACCCGCAGTGCACGGGGGCCTGGCTCCGAGGCGTCGCTGCCCCAGGGCAGGAGAGCGGCGCCCACGGCACTTGCACCCGGACGGCGCGCGGGGCGCGGGGCGCGGACTCGACGCTGAGCTCGGCCCCGGTTGCAGAGAGTGACCCGTGGAGGAAAACTGGGTTTTCTCATCTTAATACCGATATATTTAACATGTAGTGAAAGAAAAAAAAAAAAAAAAACCCAAACCAGTTGCTTCGGATAAGGCGAAAGTAGCTTCCTTAACCAATGAACTTTGGTGAGAAGAAGGAATCCACGAGTCAAGAGCTGACGCCGAAGCAGGTGCCCGGCGCCATGTTGGGGAGCTTTCTCGTCGAGCCCCGGGCATCCCGGCCAGGGAAGCGCTAGCTCCACGCGGCAGCTCGGAAGCCCGTTCGCACCGCCGGGGAGCGCTGCGGCAGGAGCCCGGCCCCGGGCTGGGCCGTCCCCGCGGCGCCCGCACAGACCCCGGCCCGGGACTCCCGCGCGGCCGCCGCCCGCGTGCAGGGGGAGCCCCGGCCGCAGTGCGCGCCGCGGCCAGCAGGTGGCGCCGCGAGCCCGGGCAAGCGGCGCGGCGTCAGAGGCCGCGGGGTCTCCGGGCCGGCCTCGCAGGGCCGCGGGGCGGGGCGGGGGCCGCCCCGAGGGTGCGGGCGCTCGGCGGCGGGTGGCCCGGGTGCAGCGGCTTGGTCCCCCGCTTCCCCCCCGCCCGCAGACGTTTATCTGAGGGAAGATGCTGAAAAGCCAGGGTGCGTTCTCCAAGAGGAACCTGCCGCAGAGTTTTGTGGTTTTTTTAAACAGATTTTTAAAATTTATTTATCAATGAGAGAGAGAGACACAGGTAGAGGCTCCACGCAGGAGCCCGACGCGGGACTCGATCCCAGGACTCCAGGGTCACGCCCCGGGCTGCAGGCGGCGCTAACCGCTGAGCCCCCAGGACCCGCCCCACAGTTTTAAAGTAAACCTGTGCGCCTCAGGGTCGTTAAGATAAAAGTGCAAAGGCCGGCGGATGCCCGTGAGCCCCGCGGCTCCTGCAGACGCCTTAGGAGCCTGAGGCCGGGCGCGGGAGGAGGGCGCGGGGTCTGGCTGCCCGGCCCAGCTCCCCACGCCGAGGGTGAGCCGAGGGCCTGGCGGCGGCTGCCCCCTGCATGGCCCCCGGGGCCTGGGTGCTTCCCCCCTGCGTGGGCCCCGGGCCTGGGTGCTTCCCCCCCTGCGTGGGCCCCGGGCCTGGGTTCTCCCCACCCCCTGTATGCCCCCCACCCCCCCGGCCTGGGTGCTTACCCCCCTGCGTGGGTCCCGGGCCTGGGTGCTTTCCCCCCCCTGCGTGGGTCCCGGGCCTGGGTGCTTCCCTCCCCCGAGTGGGTCCCGGGCCTGGGTGCTTCCCCCCCTGCGTGGGTCCCGGGCCTGGGTGCTTTCCCCCCCCTGCGTGGGCCCCGGGCCTGGGTGCTTCCCCCCCCTGCGTGGGCCCCGGGCCTGGGTGCTTCCCCCCCCTGCGTGGGTCCCGGGCCTGGGTGCTTCCCTCCCCCGAGTGGGTCCCGGGCCTGGGTGCTTCCCCCCCTGCGTGGGTCCCGGGCCTGGGTGCTTTCCCCCCCCTGCGTGGGTCCCGGGCCTGGGTGCTTTCCCCCCCCTGCGTGGGCCCCGGGCCTGGGTGCTTCCCCCCCCTGCGTGGGTCCCGGGCCTGGGTGCTTCCCCCCCCTGCGTGGGCCCGGGCCTGGGTGCTTCCCCCCCCTGCGTGGGTCCCGGGCCTGGGTGCTTCCCTCCCCCGAGTGGGTCCCGGGCCTGGGTGCTTTCCCCCCCCTGCGTGGGCCCCGGGCCTGGGTGCTTCCCCCCCCTGCGTGGGCCCCGGGCCTGGGTGCTTCCCCCCCCTGCGTGGGTCCCGGGCCTGGGTGCTTCCCTCCCCCGAGTGGGTCCCGGGCCTGGGTGCTTCCCCCCCTGCGTGGGTCCCGGGCCTGGGTGCTTCCCCCCCCTGCGTGGGCCCCGGGCCTGGGTGCTTCCCCCCCCTGCGTGGGCCCCGGGCCTGGGTGCTTCCCCCCCTGCGTGGGTCCCGGGCCTGGGTGCTTCCCCCTGCGGGCCCCGGGCCTGGGTGCTTCCCCCTGCGGGCCCCGGCTCCGCCGGCGAATGTTCCCGAAGCGCACCCGCGTGGGGCGGCCGGCTGGGCCCCGCACCGGCTCGGGAGTGAGCGGCGTGGCCCGGGGGGAGGAGGCCCCGTCGGGGAGGCCCGCGCCACGCGAGGTGGGGGGCCGCCGGCTGTCTGGAAGGACCACCCCGGCGCAGGGGCAGGGTTCGGGGCCGCTGGAGCCGGGGCCTCCCGGTTCAGCTTGCGGGCGGGGAGCGGGGAGCGGAGGGCTCGCGCTTTGAGGGTCCGCGGGAGCACAGGCCTCTGCGCAGGGCAGGCGGAGGCCCTCGGAGCCTGGACCTGGACGGCGGAGGGTCGGCCTGGGCACCGGGTGGGGGGAGGGGGAGCAGGCGAGGAGGCCCGGCTCCCTGCGGAAGCGGCCAGGGACCCAAGCCAGGGCTCGCGAGCCCCGGGCCCTGCCCTGACCCTGGGGTGGGGCCGGGTCGCCCTCGGCTGCTGGGTCCCTGGAGGTGGCGGAAGGGCCCGCAGCCCGTGCACGGAGCCCTCGCCCCCTTCTGCAGCCGAGCCCGCCCTTGACCCGGCCACGGAAGCGACTCCCCACCGGTGCTGCTCGGCCCTGCTTGCTTAAAAAAACAAATTTTTTTTAATAATAATTGATTAATTAATCAAAATAAAATAATAACTCCTGATGCCTCCAGATCAGGTAAAGCAGCTTGGGGGACCTTGGCGGTCTTTCCCCCTCAATCCCTCATTTTATTTTAAAGATTGTATTTATTCAATCTTTAAATAATCAATTCAAGATTATTTATTGATGAGAGAGACCGAGAGGCAGAGACACAGGCCGAGGGAGAAGCAGGCCCCACGCAGGGAGCCCGACGTGGGGCTCGATCCCGACCCCTGGGTCTCCGGGGTCACGCCCTGGGCCCAAGGCGGCGCTAACCGCTGAGCCCCCCTCCCCCTTCCCCCCTTCCCCCCTCCCCCCCCCCCCAGCTGCCCACAATCCCGCATCTTATAAAAGAAGGTGGTGAGCTGTGGAGAGGGTTTGTGCGGCCCTCAGGCCCCGGCGCTGGGCCTGTGTCCAGGTGGGAGAGGATGCCCCATTGGCTCCTGGAGCGTGGCCACTACCTGGGCCCCGGAGCGAGGGCGGCTCACAGCCCGGAGGGGACACGCAGGCCGCTCAGGCCCCTGGAGCGCTGGGCAGGGCGAGCTCAGCGCGGGGCCCTATGCGCCCCCCAGGGGGTGCTCCTAAGGCAAACCAGAGCTAAGGGAACCCTCACTTTTTTTTTATCAGAATTTTAAATGCCAATGATTTTCCTTTTTTTCTTTTTTTCCCCCAACAGTAAGACTGGTGCAGTCAGTCATCAGGACTCTTGGTTGTGCCAAGAACCCAACCGAAATCAGCCTGGTCAGATGGGGGCCACTTAAAGGCAGGTGCCAGGGCCTCAGCCCGCTTTGGGCACTGCTGTCCTTCTGTCGCCACAGGCCAGCAGAGAAGTGAGTGAAGAGATGATTGAGGTGAGAAAGTGCAACAAGGAGACCCTGGAGGGAAGGCCCCCAGGTCACACCCACCTGTGGTATTACCTTGGTAGCAGGCACCGCGTCTCGTTTAACTGGCTCTGCAGTATCTAGAACATCCCTGATGCAGCAGGCACTTAATGTCCACCGAATGAGTGACCCCCAGGGTCTGTCCTCGTCTAGCTTGGAGTCTAGCAGGGGGATCCAGATGGCGGTGAGTCCGTGTGGTAAGTGCACAGCTCCCTGCCTCCACCCCACCGTGTCCATCTCTAGGCCCGGACTCAACAGAGAGGAGGGAGGAACACACCCACCCAGGGGGAGTACACAGAGGATGGCCACATCCCCCCTCCCCAGGGAAGAGCCCTCTGTGGGGTGACAGCTGTGTCCAGCAGGAAGCCGTGTACTGTGGGTGTGAGCCACGTGACTAGAGGCATGGACGGCTCACACCTGCAGCTCTGCTTCTCACAGAAGCTCTAGGCTCACTATGTCCTGTCTAATGGGGGCAGGGTGGGGGGGGCCGAGAAATGGAATTTTGTTTGTTTTAGGGTTAAGGACTTAGCTGTCTTGCTCAAGAATAAACAGTAAGTTATGGGCAGGAATTGAAGAATATTTGATGGGATTTTCACTTTCATTTTCAGAGCTTTATTCTTTTACTTACAAGTTGGGAGAAATAATAAAAGTTCTCAATACTGAGGAAAAAATAAAATACTTGTAATATCTGAGCATATCAGAAACTAGCAACTCTGCTTTATTTTAGGAGAACAGAATGTTGTCTGGAGAGAACTGCGTTTGATAAAATATTGGCAAACGTGTTAAAAGAATACTATGGTAGTATCAATAATATCATCGAGGGATTTAGGAAGTTCATACGTGTAATAAAAATGACACAACTTATTTGAGAACCTTCTTAGAGAATTATGAAGGAAAGATTTTTAGTTTAAATGATTTCCTATTCTTCAAGGCTAACATTTTGTCCTAAAGTCTCTCTTGAAGAGTCAAGGAGAATGGACAGGATTAAAGTATATCTATTAGCTTCTTCAGATGAGGATGCCCTAAATACCTGGAGTGTTGCCAGCTTTGGTCGCTGCCTAGGATATGGTTTTGTGCTTCTGAAAATCCTGAAGAGGTTTT
This sequence comes from Vulpes vulpes, assembly GCF_048418805.1. NCBI lineage: Eukaryota > Metazoa > Chordata > Mammalia > Carnivora > Canidae > Vulpes > Vulpes vulpes. The sequence continues at coordinate 16,331,542 of NC_132782.1, forward strand.
ATAGTGAAATGATCTTAGTTATTTTATGCTGGAGTAGCATACACCTTTGGATTTTTCTATGGACCTTTTTTTATTTTTAATTTTTTAGTAGCACTTACTAGGTTATGGTCTTACCACAATGTAATTTCACATTTATGTGTGTGATTCGTTTAATTTTTTTTCTTTTAAAGATTTTATTTATTCCTGCTAGAGAGAGAGAGAGAGGCAGAGACACAGGCAGAGGGAGAAGCAGGCTCCATGCAGGGAGCCCGACGTGAACTCCGATCCTGGGACTCCAGGATCACGCCCTGGGCCAAAGGCAGGCGCTAAACAGCTGATCCACCCAGGGATCCCCCTGATTCGTTTAATTGATACCTGTCTCCACTATCGGACTCTGTGTTCCACAAGAACATTTTTCTGCTTCTTTCTGTAACCTCAGAGCCTTGAAGAGTTTTGCATAGAGTCTATGCTCCATAATTTTTGATGAATGATTTAGGGACTTAGGGGAGATTTTTAGGCTAGATCAGCATTCATTTTAGAGCATCCCTAAGTACATTATTTTCGAAATGCTCAGAAAGCATTGTTAAAAGCAAAAGAAAACAAAACAAAAACATTGTAATGGATGGAATTGTCATTTAGCAACCTGTAGCTTTTTTTTTTTTTTTAAAGACTTTATTCACTTACTCATGAGAGGCAGAGACACAGGCAGAGGGAGAAGCAGACTTCCCATCGGGGGAGCCCGATATGGGACTCAATCCCTGAACCCCGGAATCATGCCCTGAGCTAAAGGCAGACACTCAACCACTGAGCCACCCAGGAGTCCCAGCAACCTATAGCTTTTAAGTGATACCTTTTTTCATTTTTGAAAATATTTCTTTGATTTACTTAAATTTATTCATAACTAAAAACACTTATATATGTTATTTGCAGATGGAGAAAGTGGGATGAAGTAATTTTTTTTGAGATATAATTGACCATGACATTCGTTTCAGGTATAATGACTTCATATTTGTATATATTACAAAATGATCATCAAAATGTCTACTTAAAATCTGTCACCATACATAGTTACAGATTTTTTTCCTTATGTTGAGAACTTTTAAGATCTACTCTCCTGGCAACTTTATTTCAACTTTGTATATAATACAGTATGAACTATAGTCACCATCCTGTACATTACATCCTCATAATTTATTTTACAACTGGAAAGCCAACCAACTTGTACCTTTGGTCCCATTCATCCATTTCAACATTCCCTGCCTCTGGCAACCTCCACTCTCTTCTCAATATATATGAGCTTTGGGTTGTTTTTGTTTGTTTCTGCCTTTTTGGGGCGGGGGGGTTGGTTTTATTTTGTGTAGATTCCACCTATAAGTGAAATCTTATGGTTTTGTCTTTCTATGTATGACGTATTCACTTACCATAATGTACTCAAGGTTCATCCATGTTGTTGCAACTGGCAAGATTTCCTTCTTTTTTATGGCCAAATAATTCTCTTGTGTCCATACCTTTTCTTTATCTGTACATTCATTGATGGACACAGGTTGCTTCCATGTCTTGGCTGCTATAAATAATGCTGCAACAAACATGCCCCGAGCTAAAGGCGGATTGCAGGTATCCTTTCAAATTAATGTTTTTGCTTTCTTGGGTAAGTACCCAGAACTGGAGTTCCTGGATCATACAGTAGCTATATTTTTATTTTTTATTTTTAGAAACTTCCATACTATTCTCCACAGTGCACCAATTTACATTCCCACCAACAATGCACGAGGATTCCCTTTGATCTACACCCTCACCAACACTTGCTATTTCATGTCTTTTTGTAAGGTGCCATTCTAACAGGTATGAGGTGGTATCTCATTGTGGTTTTGATGTGCATTTCCCTGATGGTGAGCGATGTTGAGCAACTTCTCATGGATCTGTTAGCCATTCCAAGGATGTCTTCCTTGGAAAAATATCTATTCAGATCTGCTCGCTTTAAAATTAGATAATTTGTTTTTATGCTATTGAGTTCTAGGATATGTTCTTGATATGTTTTGGATATTAACCCCTCATAAGATACATGATTTGCAAATATTTTCTCCCAGATGATAGGATGCTTTTGAATTTTGCTCATTGTTTCCTTTGCTGTGCAGAAGGCTTTTTGTTTGATGTAGTCCCATTTGTCTTTATTTGCTTTTATTGCCTTTGCTTTTGGTGTCAGATCCACCAAATCCTCTTCTAGACCTGTGTTGAGGAGATTACTAGCTATGTTTCCTGCTAGTTTTCTGGTGTTAAATCTTAGGTTCACGACTTTTGTCCATTTTGAGTTTATTTTTGCATATGGTGTAACACAGTGGTCCAGTTTCCTTCTTTGGCATGTGGCTGTCTCGTTTCCCCAGCACCACTTATTGAAGAGACTATCTTTTCCCCATTGTATATTCTTGGCTCTTCATAAATGAACTGGTCATCTATGTGTGAGTTTATTTCTGGGCTCTCTGTTCTGTTCCATTGACCTACGTGTCTGTATTTATGCCAATGCCATAGTGTGTTGATTTTTATAGTTTGTAATGTGGCTTGAATCAGAAAGTGTGATGCCACCAGCTCTGCTTTTTTTACTCAAGATTGCTTTGGCAAGTCAGGGTCTTCTGCAGTTCCATACACATTTTAGGATTGTGTGGTCTGTTCTTGTGAGAAGTGCCATTGGAATTTTGATAGGGATTGCATTGAATCTGCATATTGCTTTGGGTAGTAATGGCAATTTAATGATATTTGTACTTCCAATCTGTGAGCACAGAATATGTTTCTATTATTTGTGTCTTCATCAATTTCTTTCATCAGAGTCTTCTAGTTCACAGTGGACAGGTCTTTTACTTCCTTGACTAAATTTATTTCTAGATATTTTATTCTTTTTTTAAGATTTTATTTCTTTATTCATGAGAAGAAGGGGGGGGGGGCATAGACACAGGCAGAGGGAGAAGCAGGCTCCATGCAGGGAGCCCGACGTGGGACTCGATCCTGGGTCTTCCAGGATCATGCCCTAGGCTGAAGGCTGCGCTAAACCGCTGGGCCACCCAGACTGCCCTATTTTATTCCTTTTGATGTAATTATAAATAGGATTTTTTTCCTTCTCTTTCTGATAGTTCATTATTACTGAATAGAAACGCAACAGGGGTTTTTTTTTTTTTATATTGATCTTGAATCCTGCAACTTTATTGAATTTGTTGTTTAGTTCTGACAAGTTTTTGGTGAAGTCTTCAGGGTTTTTACATATAATATGTCATCTGCAAATAGTGACAGCTTCTTCCTTTCTGATACAGATGCCTTTTATTTTTCTTGCCTAATTGCTCTAGATCAGACTTCCGTTTGGTACTTTCTTATGTTTTCTCTCTCTCTATCCTTCTCCCAAGTTCAGTGAACTTCTTTATACTATTATTTTGAACTCTTTGTCAGGTAAATCACTTATCTCTGTTTCATTAAGAATTTTCTCTCTGAGATTCTATCTTGTTCTGTAGTCCTCGGTTTCTTCACTTTCCTTGACATGCTGTCTTTCTCTTTCTTTCTTTGAGATTTTATTTATTTATTTGAGAGAGAAAGAGAGAGAGAGAGAGAGGGCACACCAACAGGGGGAGGAGTGGAAGGTAAAGGGAAAAAGAATCTCAACCAAACTCCACACTGAGTGTGGAGCCCGGCATGGGGCTCTATCTCAGGACTCTGAGATCATGACCTGAGCCAAAACCAAGAGTCAAATGCTTAACCAACTGAGCCACTCAGATGCCCCAATGCTGTGTCAGTTTCTATGCATTGGATAAAACAGCCACTTCTCCCAGTTTTGAGGAATGGCCTCAACAATGCCCTAGCTCTTCACTGTCTCTTAAACCTTTCTGATTCTCCAAGCGGCCTATTTTATTTTTAATCACTCCTAGTAGGTGAGGGTATCCCAGAACCCATCATTATCCCAAGAGGGGAGGATCTCAGCACCTAGATTCAAGCTGATTGGAAGCCAGACCCTGAGGCAGCTCCACTAAAGTATGCAAATATATACAGTCCTGTAAGACCACAGGCAGAAGCCCCACTGGCCTCCAGTGCCTGGGGACCTAGAGGTGCCCAAAGGCACCAGTCACCCAAATTTGGGCACCAGACAAGTGTATCCTCCTTTTCTGGGAGGTCTCAGAAGGGGATCACAGTCAGCTCTTCAGTGTGTGTTCAGTTAGAAGCCTGCCCCTCAGACTGCAGCTATGATCATAGACTAATCAGCCTCTTTCACAGAAAGATTGGGCTGCTGGATCTATGGCCTCTTGTTGTGCCCTGGTGGGGGGAGCCACTGAAAGACCCTTTCCTGTTGCTGACAGCCCTATGGGACCCACAAGGGCAAGCCCCACTGGCCACCAGGCCAGGTGACTTAGAGGTGTCTCCTAGCAGTAGCTGCAGCAATTAGAGAAGGGTATAAGCTCCTTTCAGGGAGATACCAGTAAGCTGGAGCAGAGGGGGAGCACAGGATTACACCCACCAGCCTCCATTCCCTGAGAGCACCCCCACAGGCCTCTCCACGCATGCCAGACCTCAAGCCTGCCCTCAGGCCGAAGCTCTTGGCAAGCAAACAGGCCTTTCTCACAGAAGGACTTGCAGTGTGTTTCAGTTTGCTATCTGTGCAGTGCCCTGAGGGCGGTAGCCTGCCAAGGACTCTCTCTCCAAATACATGAGTCCCGTGCAGCCTAAGAACTCAGCCCTCCTGGCCACCAAAGCCAGGTGCTCAAGTGTTATCCGTGGGTGGGTCACCAGATGAGTATGAACTCCTCTCCAGGAGAGGATGGCCCTCTAGAGTGTGGCAGAGGGAGAGCATCCTGGCCTCACCATCCCCGGTCTCCAGGAGGGTCTGCAGCCCTTAGATGTGTGCTTAACTAGAAGCCTGTCCCACAGCCTGCAGCAGTTCCATGAGCTGAGGGCCTGTTTCACAGAAAGACTGGGATGCCTGGACTGTTGCCTCTTGCTGTGTGCCCTCAGGGTGGCAACCATTTAAGAGCTCTCCTTTGGTTATAGTGGGTCAGGCGGTCGGGTTATATTTTCTGGACAACCGCACGTGGGTACTATATGGAATGTTCCTTGTACCTTTGGCTCACACAGCTTTCTTGATCCTGGTGTCAGTACGCACACCTGGAGTTCCCATCTCCTTCATGGCAAAGTTTCTGATTTGAGTGTACAAGGGACATGCTTCTTGCACGTCCACTCCATGGACGTGCTTGTCACTGTTGATGGTGTGCTTTCTGGTTAACGACTTCACTGAGGGCAGGATCATCTTCTCACCACTCTCCTTTGCAGAAGCCATTCTGCTAGGTCCTGGTTGGAAAGGAAGAACAATAGTTTTTGGTTTTTTGTTTTGCTTTTAAACATTTATTCAGTCATTAATTCCTTCATTCAAATAAGTAATCTTAACACCCAGCGTGGGCTTGAACTCACAACCCTGAGATCAGGAGTCCCATGCTCTCACAGCTGAGCCAGCCAGCCACCCCAGAACTTTAAAACTTTTTTTTTAATTTTTTAATTTTTTATTTTTAAATTTATGATAGTCACACAGAGAGAGAGAGAGAGAGGCAGAGACACAGGCAGAGGGAGAAGCAGGCTCCATGCACCAGGAACCCAACATGGGATTCGATCCCGGGTCTCCAGGATCGCACCCTGGGCCAAAGGCAGGCGCTAAACCACTGCGCCACCCAGGGATCCCTAAAACTGTTGTTTTAAACTGGATTTTGACACTCACAAAATAAAGAAATAGGACTTTCCAATCCCATTTTACAGATTCCATTCAGACCTGGAAAGAACTATGTGTATTTTTACTCAAGTGGGTCTTGGATCCCTGGTGGTTAAGCAAAACCTTTAAAATACCCCAATATGATACAGTTGCTTTTCTGTTAAGATAATTGAGTATCTCACTAAATAACTTCATAAGTGTGAAAAGGTTCTATCAAAATCTGTGGAAGTCAAATGTACTTTTTCTTCGGTATTCCACTGTAAATGAATTGAAGACTTTGCCCTGCTATTACTTTTGTCACTCGAAAGGTTAGTGAATAGTGTGTTGGGGATTTTAAAGTCTCTTGAACACAAATTGTAAGAGAAGGAAACATTTTTTTCTCCAGCTTTAGTATTTTTTTTAACTTATTTGAGAGAGCGAGCAAGAGAGAGCATGAGCGGGGGTTGGGTAAGGAAAGGGAGAAGCAGACTCTGCTTCTGCTACTCTACTCTGCTTCTGCTACTCCCTCTGCTCCCTGATGGGACCCCAGGATCATGACCTGAGCAAAAGGCAGAGCTTAACCGCCTGAGCCTCCCAGGTACCCCTCTCCAGCTTTATTTAACTGACAAAAAAAAATGTTTTAAATATTTATTTATTTATTCATGAGACACAAGAGAGAGAGGCAGAGACACAGGCAGAGGGAGAAGCAGGCTCCATGCAGGGAGCCCAATGCGGGACTAGATCCTGGATCCTGGGATCATGCCCAGAGCCGAAGGCAGATGCTGAGCCACCCAGGTGTCCCTTAACTGACAAAATTGTATATATTTCAAGTGTACAGTGTGGTGATTTGATGTCCATACACTTTGTGACATGATTACCACTATCATGTCACTCATCATAACACTCATCATAACACTCATCACCTCACATAGTTATTTTACTTTTTGTAGTAAGAATACTTAAGATCTATTCTCTTAGCACATTTCAAGTTTTCAATACAGTTATTAACTGTAGTCACCATGCGGAACATTAGATACTCAGAACTTTTCTTATGACTAACGGCTTGCACCCTTTGACCAGCATCTCTCCACCTTCCCCACCATCCCTGCTCCAGGCCCTGGAAACAACCACTAGACTGTGTTTACACAAGATCAACTTTGGTTTGTTTTTTTTTTTTTTTAGATTTTACACATAAGTAAGATCATATAGTATTTGTTTATCATGTCATCTGCAAACAATATTTTACTTCTTCCTTTTCACTTAGTATTCCTTTTATTTATTTTTCTTGCTAATCACTCTGGCAGGACTTCCAATACTATATTGAATAAAAGTGGCAAGAGGGGGTATACTTGCCTTGTTCCTGGTCTTGAGGAAAAGCTTTCAGCTTGAATATGGTGTTAGTTGCGGGCTTGTCATTTATGACCTTCGCTGTGTTGAGATAACATTCCTTCTATACTGAATTTGTTGGAAATCTTTATCATGAAACGATGTTGAATTTTGTCAAATGCTTTTTCTGCATCTGTTGAGATGATCATGATTTTTATCCTCCATTTTATTAATGTGGTGCATCAATTTTCATAGTTTAAAGAGAAAACCAACTTTCTTTTGTCTTCCATTTTTTTTCCATTTTCATTGTTCTTTTTTTTTTTAAGATTTTATTTATTTATTCATGAGAGACACAGAGAGAGGCAGAGACACAGGCAGAGGGAGAAGCAGGCTCCATGTGGGGAGCCTGACATGGGACTTGATCCCCAGTCTCCAGGATCACGCCCTGGATTAAAGGCGGCGCTAAACCGCTGAGCCACCGGGGTGCCCCATTTTCATTATTTTTCATTTTAGCTTTCAAATATACACATGCGAAAATATTGGTCTGCACTCCGCTTCCCTACTCTCTTCTCTCACTTCTCTGTTTGCTACCCTCTGTAAAATTATTATTGTCAAGGTTGCCAGTGGTTTTGCTGCTAAATCCTACCTTGTGATGCTTGTCTCACTGATTACTTGAAAATATTACACTATCAACATTCTTTTTTTTCAATTTGTTTATTTATAGCCAGAAGTTTGTAACCTCTTTTGCCCATTTTGCCTACCCTCCAACTCCTTGTCTCTGACAACCACCAGCCTGTTCTCTGTTATCTATAGACTTGGGGTTTTGTTATTTTGTTTCTGTTTCTATTTTTATTTCAGATTTCACATATAAATGAGATTGCAGAATATTTATCCTTCTCTCTCTTACTTATTTTAGCATTTAGGTTTGTCTATCCGTGTTGTTGCAGATGACAACATTTTCTCTTTTTTATGACTGAATAAGATTCCACTGTGTGTGTGTGTGTGTGTGTGTGTGTGTTTTAGTTTTATTTTGAATTTATTTTTAAGATATAGCAAGAGTTCCTAAGTTCTGTATCCCAGTCTGGACCCTGACCATGGAAAAATAGATGCCTTTCTGTGCTAACGGTTGTTGATGCGTGCCATGCTCCTTGACTTTGCCATTCTGAAACACCACCATTATGTCTGTGTTCTGGATGGTGGACAGGTGGTGGGCGGTCATGATGAGGTCCGGCTTTCTTGGGCTTTGTCCGGGGCTTCTTGGACAATCTTTTCACTTTCAGTATCCAGAGCTGATGTAGCTTCATCCAACAATAGGATTTGAGGTTGTTTGATGAGGGCTCGAGCAATAGCAATCCTCTGTTTTTGACCTCCTGAGAGCTGAGTTCCCTTATCTCCCACTCTCGTTTCATGTTTATGGGGTAGGGTCTTGATGAAAGGATGTATGTTGGCTGCTCTGGCTGCATTCACAATTTCATCCTGTGATACAGCCTGACTATCGTCTCCATAGGCTATATATATATATACACATATATATATATACACACACATACATACATTTTCTTTTTTCTTTTTTTTTTTTAATTTTTATTTATTTATGATAGTCACAGAGAGATAGAGAGAGAGGCAGAGACACAGGCAGAGGGAGAAGCAGGCTCCATGCACCGGGAGCCTGACGTGGGATTTGATCCCGGGTCTCCAGGATCGTGCCCTGGGCCAAAGGCAGGCGCCAAACCGCTGCGCCACCCAGGGATCCCCATACCACATTTTCTTTATCCATTCATCCAGTGATGGACACTTATGTTGCATCCACGTCTTAGCTATTGTAAATAATGCTGCAATGAACATGGGGTACATATAGCTTTTTGAGTTACTGATTGCCTTTGGTTTGGGTAAATATCCAGAAGTGCAATGACTGGATCATATGGTAGTTGTATTTATAATTTTTTGAGGACTCTCCATACTATTTTCCATAATGGCCACACCAACTTGCATTCTTATCCAAAGTGTGTGAGGGTTCCCTTTTCTCCACATCCTTACCAACACTTGTTATTTCTTGTCTCTTTGATGATAGCTATTCTAACAGATGTGAGGTGATATCTCACTGCAGTTTTGATTTGTGTTTCCCTGATAATGATGTTGAGCATCTTTTCTTTCTTTTTTTTTTTAATTTTTATTTATTTATGATAGAGAGAGAGAGAGAGAGAGGCAGAGACATAGGCAGAGGGAGAAGCAGGCTCCATGCACCAAGAGCCCGATGTGGGATTTGATCCCAGGTCTCCAGGATCGCGCCCTGGGCCAAAGGCAGGCGCTAAACCACTGCGCCACCCAGGGATCCCTTGAGCATCTTTTCATGTGTCTATTGGACATCTATTGGCCATTGAAGAAATATCTGTTCATGTCTTCTGCCCATTCTAAATTGGATTAGCTTTTTGGTGTTGAGTTGTATGAGGTTTTTTTTTTATATATTTTGGATACTAACCCCTTATTGGATATATCATTTACAAATATCTTCTCCTATTCAGTAGTTTCTCTTTTTGTTTTGTTGTTTCCTTCACTGTACAAAAGATTTCTGTTTTGATGTCCTAATAATTTATTTTTGCTTTTATTTCTCTTGCCTTAGAAGACCTATCTAGAAAAATGTTGCTACAAGAATGCCTTTTAATTTTGTTAATCATTTCCTTTGCAGGCAGAAGCTTCTTCATTTGATGTAGTTCCACTTGTCTATATTTGCTTTTGTTTCTTTTGCTTTTGGTATCAAATCCATAAATGCTCACCAAGACCAGTGTTCAGGAACATATCACCTGTGCTTTTTTCTAAGCTTCTATGGTGTCAGGTCCTACACTTAAGACTTTCATCCATTTTGAGTTTATTTTTGTGTATGCCATAACACAATGGTGCAGTTTCATTCTTTTGCATGCGGCTGTTTTTCCCAGCACCACTTGTTGAAGAGATTGTCCTTTCCCCGTTGTATACTCTTGGCTCTTTGCTATAAATGAATTGACTGTGTGTATGCATTTATTTCTGGGCTCCCTATTCTGTTCCACTGATCTATGTATCTGTTTTTATGCCAGTACAATACTGTTTTGATTACGATAGCTTAAAAATAGAGTTTGAAATCAGTGAACTTGATGGCTATAGCCTTTAATTTTTCTCAAATAGTTTTAGCTATTTAGGCAGGTCTTTTGTAGTTCCATACAAATTTTAGGATTTTTCTTCAGTAAAAAATGCTGTTGGTATTTTGATAGGGATTGAATCTGTAGATTGCTTTAGGTTGTATGGACATTTTAACGATATTCTTCTAATCCATGATCATTGTATATCTTTCCATTTATTTGTGTCCTCTTCAATTTAATTCACAAATGAATGTCATACTTTTCTGAGTACAGGGTTTTCACCTCTTTGGTTAAGTTTATTCCAAGGCATTTTATTCTTTTTTTTAAAGATTTTATTTATTTATTCATGAGAGACCGAGAAACAGAGACAGAGACACAGGCAGAGTGAGAAGCAGGTTCCATGCAGGGAGCCCGACATGGGACTCAATCCCAGATCCGCCGGATCACGCCCTGGGCTGAAGGCAGTGCTAAACAGCTGAGCCACCCAGGCTGCTCTGTTTTATTCTTTTTGATGCAATTGTAAATGGAATTGTTTTAATTTCTCTTTCTGGCAGTTAATTATTACTGAATAGAAATGCAGCAGTTTTTTGGGGGGGTTTTTTGATATATCGATTTTGAATCCTACAACTTTACTTTGAATTTGTTGATTAGTTCTAACAATTTTTTGGTGAAGTCTTTAGGCTTTTTACATGTAATATCATGCCATATGCAAATAGTGACAGTTTTACTTCCTTTCTGTTATAGGTGCCTTTTTTTTTTTTTTTTTTGGCCTAATCTCAAATACTATCTTGGATAAGAGTGGTAAGGAAAAGCTTTCAGGTTTTCACTGTTGATTATGTTAGCTGTTGGTTTTTCATTTATGGCTTTTATTATGTTGAAGTACATTCCCTCTATGTCTTGTTGAGTTTTTTTTAATCATTTTTGGTTGATACTGAATTTTGTCAAATACTTTTTCTGTAAACATTGAGATGATTATATGATTTTTATCCTATATTTTGTTAATGTGGTATATTACAACACATTTTTTGTATGTTGAACCATCCTTGCATCCCTGTAATAAATCCTAGTTGATCATGGTGTGTGATCTTATTTTTTTTTAATTTTATTTTTTTTAAAGATTTATTTATTTGAGAGAGAGAAGAGTGAATGCACACAAGTGGGGAGAGGGGCCAAGAAAGAGAAACTCTCAAGCAGAATCTCCACTCAGCATGGAGCCCATTGTGGGACTCAATCCCAGGATCCTGAGATGATGACCTAAGCCAAAAATCAAGAGTCAGTCACTCAACCAACTGAACCATCCAGGCACCCTGGTGTATGATCCTTTGTATTGTATTAGGTTTGCTAACATTTTGTTGAGAGTTTCTGCATCTATCTTTATCAAGGATTTTGGCCTATAATTATTTTTTCTTGTGTTGTCCTCTGGTTTTAGTATCAGGGTAATGTTAGCCTTGTAAAACAAGTTCAGAAGTGTTGCTGAATATCAGGTAGAGTCCGCCAGTGAAGCCATCTGGTCCTGGAATTTTGTTTGTTGGAAGGCTTTAATTCCTGATTCAATCTCCTTACTAGTAATTGTTCTGTTCAGATGCTCTATTTCTTCATTATTCAGTCTTAGTAGGTTACATGTTTCTAGGAATTTATCCATTTCTTTTGGTTGTCAAATTTATTTGACATATGTTTTTTTCTAGTAGGTTTTTATGATTCTTAGTATATTATCTGTTCTGTCTCCTCTTTCATATCTGATTTTATTTGTTTTCCTTGATGAATCTAGCTAAAGGTTTGTCAATTTTATCTTTTCAAAGAACCAGCTCTTAGTTTCATTGATATTTTCCATTGACCTTTTACCTTCTATTTCTTTTATTTCCACTCTAATTTTCGTTATTGCCCTCCTACTAACTTTGAGCTTTCTTTTTTCTGCTCTTTTTTCTAGTTCCTCTAGTTTGGTTGTTTACCTCATTTATCACTATGAACTTTCCTTTAGAACTGCTTTTGCAGGGCGCCTGGGTGGCTCAGTTGGTTAAGCGTCTGCCTTCAGCTCAGGCATGATTCCAGGGTCCTGGGATCGAGTCCCACATCAATCAAGCTGCCTACTCAGTGAAGAGCCTGCTCCTCTGTCTCTCTTCCCCCTTTTCCCCACTCATGCACATACATGTGTGTGTGCCCTCTCTCTCACTCTATCTCAAATAAATAAATACAATCTTTTAAAAGATTTTAAAATATTTTAAAAACTGCTTTTCCTGCATCCCAGAAGTTTTGGTATGTTGTATTTACACTTTCATTTGTCTTGAGGTATTTTTTTTCTTTTGATTTCTTTTTTTGACCCATTGGTCCAGTAGCATGTTGTTTAACCTCCACATATTTATGAATTTTCTAGTTTTTTCATATAATTGATTTCTAGTTTTGTGCTATTGTGGTTGGTAAAGACGCTTAATATGATTTCAGTCTTCTTAAATTTATTAAGCCTTGTTTTGTGGCCTAATATATGATCTATTCTGGAGAATGTTGCATGTGCACTTGAGAAGAATGTATATTCTGGGTTTTGGGGGGATGGAATGTTTTGTGTATATCTGTTAATTTCTTCTGGCCTAATGTGTCACTTAAGGCTGATGCTTCTTTTTTTTTTTTTTTTTTTTTGGTCTGGATGGTTTATCCATTGATGAAAGTGGGGTATTAAGGTCCCCTACTGGGGCACCTGGGTGGTGCTGTGGTTGAGTGTCTGCCTTTGGCTCAGGTCATGATCCTTGGGTCCTGGCATCAAGTCCCATAACAGGCTGCCCACGGGGGGTAGGGTTCCTTCTCCCTCTGCCTATGTCTCTGCCTCTCTCTGCGTGTCTCTCATGAATAAACAGGTAAAATCTTTAAAACAAACAAACAAACAAACACTGCTTTAAAAAAAAAAGAAGTCCCCTACTTCTATTGTATTACTGTTTTTTCCTTTAGATTTGTTAATATTTACTTTATATACTTTAGGTGCTTCTATGTTGGGTGCATAGATATTTAAAATGTTATATCCCTTTATTGAATCAATCCTTTATCACTGTTACACTCTTATCTTTTATTACAGTCTCTATTTTAATGTCTAGTTTTGTCTAAGTAGAGATACCCACTTTATTTCTGGTTTCCATTTGCATGGAATATCTTTTTCCATTTATTCACTTCTAGTCTGTGTGTGTCATTATATCTGACATGAATCTCTTTTAGGTAGCATTTAGTAAGTCTTGTTTTTTATTCATTCAGATACTCTATGTCTTTTGATTGGATAATTTAGTCCATTTACATTTAAGGTAATTATTGTCATATATGTACTTACTGCATTTTGTTCATTGTTTTCTGGCTCTTCTGTAGTTCTTCAGTTCCTTTCTTCTTGCTCTCTTCTTTTGTGATTTGATTTTCTGTAGTGTTATGATCCCTTTATCTTTTGTGTATCTATTATAGGTTTTTGCTTCTTTTTAAAGATTTTATTTACTCATGAAAGACACAGAGGGAGAGGCAGAGACATAGGCAGAGGGAGAAGCAGGCTTCCTGCATGGAGCCCAATGTGGGACTTGATCCCAGGACCCCGGGATCACAACCTGAGCCAAAGGCAGATACTCAACCACTGAGCCCCCCAGGCATCCCTATTATAGGTTTTTGCTTTGTAGTTACCATTAGACATGCTCAATGTCTTATAAATTTTTTTACCAATAACTGCATATATACACATATATAGAAAATATATATTTTATATTTCTGTGAAGGAAGCTCATAGGCATAAAATTTTAAAAATCCTTACTGATGAAGTTAAAATTGTCAAAAAAATTAATAAATTGTTTCATTGGTTCAGCAACCACCACCGTGTTAGTTAATATTCACAGTGGCTTAAACATAAATAATCTTGAGATCCAAACAAGATCATTAAAGTGAAGAAGAAAAGGATAAAACTCTGGAAACAGATACCAGTAAAGTCTCCAACCCACAATAGTCATGTGCCTTAGATGTGCAAGTCACTGGATATGCAAACTTCCAAAAAGCTGCAGGTCCTGGAGTGAAGAAGGAAGTTATTTATGGAAACAGGTATATGTCATTGGTGACAGGCAGGGTTCATACTAAGTAGTTATGCACAGATATGAAGTAAAATATAGGAATACTTCAACAATGGTTAATAAATGGCTGCTGCCTCAAATCTTCTGAGCTCCTCATCCCAACTGCTCTCACCCTTCTTCAAGGTGTACCACAATGACTCTGAGATAGGGGCCTCTTAACCCTCTCCTGCAGAGGGTCAGAACCCATGCCATATCAGTTGGAGAAACTTTTGAGCCCAGTTCTGGTGCCAGGTGCCTACAAAGCAGGTGCTATTAGTATAAACAGTTTACAGATTCAGAAGGTAAGCCTAGAGAGATCAGTGGCTTATCTAAGGTGACACAATTATTAAGAAAGCCTGGGATGAAAAGCTAGGTCTGATTTCTTTTCTTTTCTTTTCTTTTTAAAAGATTTTATTTATTTATTCATGAGACAGGGGCGGGCAGAGACACAGGCAGAGGGAGAAGCAGGCTTCATGCAGGGAGCCTGATGTGGGACTCGATCCTGGGTCTCCAGGATCATGCCCTGGGCTGAAGGTAATGCTAAACTGCTGAGCCACTGGGCTGCCCAATAATAGCTTATTCTACAAGGTATTAAAAGTGGTAGGCATGGTTCTAAGTACTTTATATATTTGAGCTTGTTTATACCTTACAACCACAATATAGTAGGTACTATTATCCTCATTTTCAGATGAGGAATCTGAAACATGGGCAGTAAATAACAGTTGACATTTGGACCCAAAGAATCTGGTTCCAGAATCTGATTTCTTACTAGTATATTGTATTGTCCTTCTTAAAACAGTCACAGGTATGTAGACAAAGTATATTCCTCATATTTTAAATGATGATTTCTGGGTAAAAACCATGCATTTTGGTCCTAACTAAAAATAATTCTTCTAAGTTCTTCTCTGAATCTATGCAGTTTTTTGAAGTTGGTTTGTACACATTTACTCAAATCTTTCCCATTCAAAACTTAAAAATTCCCAGGGGGGGGGATCATTAAAAATGGGTGGGGAGATAGGTGAAAGCAGGGTAAAGTAAATGAAGATCTGTACATTCTAGAAAATCTAATTCAAATAGACAAATTTATTTAAATTTTAAAGCTGTTGTAGAATTCCTGAAAAACAGGAACTAGAATTCTAATAATTTGATTTAAAAACAAGTCACTAAAACACTTTTATTTTTCTGAACCATATTTTTATTTAATCTTAATTTTTAAAAAGATTTTTTATTTATTTTATTCATGATAGAGAGAGAGAGAGAGAGAGAGAGAGGCAGAGACATAGGCAGAGGGAGAAGCAGGCTTCATGCAAGGAGCCCGACATGGGACTTGATCCCGGGACCCCCGCATCACGCCCTTGGCCAAAGGCAGGTGCCAAACCACTGAGCCACCCAGGGCTCCCCTTAATCTTAATTTTTATTTAATCTTAACCATTTTTAAGTGTACAGTTTCATGGCATTAAATATATTCACATTGTTATGCATCGATCACTATGAGTTATTTCTGGAACTCATCTTATAAAACAAACTATCCACTAAGCAACAACTACCCATTCCCTCTTCTGCCAGTACCTGGCAACCACCATCCTGCTTTCTCTCTATGAATTTTATTACCTTATGTATCTCATATAAGTGAAATCATACATTATATCCATTTTTGTGACTGGCTTATTTGCTTAACATAATGCCCACAAGGATCATCCATGCTGTAACATATTTCAGAATTTCCTACCTTTTTAAGGCTGAATAATACTCCATCGTATGTATATCACATTTCATTTACCCATTCATCTATGGACAATGAGTTACTTCCGCTCCCTGACTATTGTGAAAAATGCTCCTATGAACATCAGTGTACAAATATCTTGACAAGTCACTGTTATCACTTTTGTATAGGTGCCCAGAAGTGGAATTCCTGGATAGTGTAGCAATTATATTATTTTTTGAAAAATCATTTTATTTTTTTATAGCAGAGACACCATTTTACATTTCCATCAACAGTGCCTAAGTATATCAATTTGTCTACAACCTTGTGAACACTTGTTATTTTCTGGATTACTTTTTAAGCTGAAATATAATTGAAATACGCTATTATTTTAGTTTCAGGTGTACCATATATTGATTTGACATTTATATGAAATGTTCATCATTATAAGTATAGATACCATCTGTTACCGTAAAAATATTATTGACTTCATTTATTACTTTCAACAGAATCTTTAGGGTTTCCTACATATAGTATGTCATCTGCAAATAGCGACAGTTTAATTTCTTTTACCAATTTGGATGCCTTTTATTTCTTGTCTGATTGCTGGCTAGGATTTCTGATACTATGTTGAATAAAAGTGGCAAGAATAAATAAACATCCTTGTCTTGTTCCTGATCTCAGAGAAAAAGCTTTTTTTTTTTTAACGTT
Source organism: Vulpes vulpes (assembly GCF_048418805.1). Lineage (NCBI taxonomy): Eukaryota > Metazoa > Chordata > Mammalia > Carnivora > Canidae > Vulpes > Vulpes vulpes. The sequence goes on from NC_132782.1 coordinate 16,348,138, forward strand.
TGTTTTTATTTAAATTCAGTTTGCCAACATGTAGTATAATACCTAGTGCTCATCCCATCAAGAGCCCTCCTCCTTGCCCGTCCCTCAGTCACCCCATCCCTCCACCTACCTCCCTTTCTGTAATCCTTTGTTTGTTTCCTGAGTTAGGAGTCTCTCATGGTTTGTCTCCCTCTCTAATTTTTCCTACTCAGTTCCCCTCCTTTTCCTTATAATCCCTTTCACTATTTCTTATATTCCACATGTGAGTGAAACCATATGATGATTGTCCTTCTCCGATCGACTCATTTCACTCAGCATAATACCCTCCAGTTCCATCCATATCAAGCAAATGGTGCGTGTTCATCCTTTCTGATGGCTGCCCATTGTATGTATAGACCACATCTTCTTTATCCATTCATCTGTCGATGGACATCGTGGCTCCTTCCACAGTTTGGCTATGGTGGACATTGCTGCTCTGAACATCAGGGTGCAGGTGTCCCAGCATTTCACTGCATCTGTATCTTTGGGATAAATCTCCAGCAGTGCAATTGCTGAGTCATAGGGTAGCTCTATTTTTAACTTTGAGGAACCCCCACACAGTTTTCCAGAGCGGCTGCGCCAGCTTGTCATCCCACCAACAGTGCAAGAGGGTTCCCCCTTCGCCACATCCTCACCAACATTTGTTGTTTCCTGTCTTGTTAATTTTCACCATTCTCACTGGTCTGACTTGGTATCTCATTGTGGTTTTGATTTGTATCTCCCTGATGCCAAGTGATGTGGAGCATTTTCTCACATGCTTGTTGGCCATGTATATGTCTTCTTTAGAGAAATGTCTGTTCATGTCTTCTGCCCATGTCATGATTGGATTGTTTGTTTCTTGGGTGTTGAGTTTGATAAGTTCTTTATACATCTTGGATACTAGCCCTTTATCTGATATGTCATTTGCAAATAACTTCTCCCATTCTGTAAGTTGTCTTTTAGTGTTGTTTTTTTTTTTAAGATTTTTATTTATTTACGAAAGAGAGAAAGAGAGAGAGAGAGAGAGAGAGTGAGAGAGAGAGAGAGAGAGAGAGGCAGAGACACAGGCAGAGGGTGAAGCAGGCTCCCTGCAGGAAGCCCAATGTGGGACCTAGGATCACACCCCGGGCTGAAGGAAGTCACTCAACTGCTGAGCGACCCAGGCATCCCTGTCTTTTAGTTCTGTTGACTGTTGACTGTCTTTAGTTCTGTTTACTGTTTCTTTTGCTGTGCAGAAGTTTTTTTTTTTTTTTTATCTTGGTTAAGTCCCAGTAGTTCATTTTTGGTTTTGTTTCCCTTGCTCTCATAGATGTGTCTTTGCCAAGTTCAAAAAGGTTGTTGCCTATGTTCTCCTCTAGGATTTTGATGGATTCTTGTCTCACATTTAGATCTTTCAACCATTTTGAGTTTATCTTTGTGTATGGTATAAGAAAATGGTCTAATTTCATTCTTTTGCATGTAGCTGTCCAATTTTCCCAACATCACTTGTTGAGTAGACTGTCCTTTTTCCAATGGATATTCTTTCCTGCTTTGTCAAATATTAGTAGAGTTGAGGGTCCATTTCTGGGTTCTCTATTCTGTCCCATTGATCTATGTGTCTGTTTTTGTGCCAGTACCACACTGTCTTGATGATCACAACTTTGTAATAGAGAAAAAGCTTTTAGTTTTTCACCATTGAGTATGATGTTAGCTTTGTCTTCATCATAAGTGGCCTTTATTATGTTGAGGTATGTTCCCTCTGAGTCCACATTGTTGAGAGTTTTTATCATGAATGGATGTTGAATTTTGTCAAATGCTTTTGCTGCATCCAATGAAATATTTTTATTTTTCATTTTGTTGATGTGGTGTATTGCATTGACTTATGAATATTAAACCATCCTTGTATCCCCAGAATAAATTCCATTTGATTTTTATGAATGATCCTATTGATGATATATTGTTGTTTGGGTTTCTTTTTTAAGATTTTATTTTTAAGTAATTTCTACAGCCAACATGGGCCTCAAACTCAACCCTAATATCAAAAGTAGTATTCTCTTCCAACTGAGCCAGCCAAATGGCCCCTATTAATGTATTGGTGAATGAAGTTTGCTAATAATTTTTTTTGAGGATTGTTACAACTATATCCATAAGGGATATTGGCCTATAGTTTTTGTTTTTTGTAGTGTCTTTGTGTGGATTTGGTATTGGGGTAATGCTGGCCTCATAGAATATATGTGGAAGCTTTCCTTCCTCTTCTAGTTTTTGGAATAGTTTGAGGAGAATAAGTATTAACTCTTTTCAAATATTTGGTAGAATTCACCTGTGAATCTGTCTGGTCCTGGATTTTTGTTTGTTGGGAGTTTTGATTACTGATTCAATTTCTTTACTAGTAATTGGTCCATTCAGATTTTCTATTTCTTTCTGATTCAGTTTGGAAGTTTGTATGTTTTTAGGAATTTATCCATTTCTTCAAAATTGTCCAATTTGTTGGTCTAACTTTTCATAGTATTATCTTATAATCCTTTCTATTTGTGGTGTTGGTTGTTACTTCTCTTTCATTTCTGACTTTGTGTCCTCTTTTTTTTTTTTTCTTGATGAATCTGGCTAAAGATCTATCAATTTTTTTTTTTTCAAAGAATCAGCTCCTGGCTTTATTGATCTCTTCTATTTTTTTTTTAAGTCTCTTTCATTTATTTTTGCTTTCATCTTATTATTTAATTTATTCTACTAACATTGGGCTTTGTCCTGACTTTTCTAGTACCTTTAGTTGTAAGGCTAGATTGTTAGAGATTTTTCTTATTTCTTGAGGTAGGCATGGATTGCTGCAAATTTTCCTCGTAGAAGTGCCTTCTCCAATGTCCTAAGAATTTTGGACCATTGTGTTTTCATTTTCATTTGTCAACATGTTTTTTTTTTTAATTTCCTCTTTGATTTCTTCATTGACCCATTCAGTAGCTAGCACATTGTTTAGCCTCCACACTTTTGTACCTTTCCCAATTTTTGTGATTAATTTCTATTTTCATAATGTTGTGGTTAGAAAAGATGCATATGATTTCACTCTTCTAAAATTTATTGAGATTTGTTTTGTGACCTAACATGTGAACTGTTATCATGGAGTTCCTGGATATCCTGTTATCTCCTATCCTGGAGAATGTTCTATATGCCCTTGAAAATAATTCTATATTTCTCTTGTATATTCTTTTGGTTTTTTGATGGAGTATTCTGTATATATCTGAAGTCCATATGGTCTAATGTATCATTCAAAGAACTTTCCAGGGCAGCCCCGGTGGTGCAGCGGTTTAGCACTGCCTGCAGCCCAGGGCATGATCCTGGAGACCCTGGATCGAGTCCCACGTCAGGTTCCCTGCATGGAGCCTGCTTCTCCCTCTGCCTGTGTCTTTGCCTCTCATTCTCTCTCTGTGTCTCTATGAATAAATAAATAAAATCTTAAAAAAAAAAAAAAAAAGAACTTTCCATATTGGTTTTCTGCCTGGATGATCTAGCCATTGATATAACTGAGGTGTTAAAGTTCCTTACTGTTGTCCTATTGCTGTCAAGTTCTCCCTTTATTTCTGTTAATATTTTATGTATTTAGATGCTCCAATGTTGGGTGTATAAATGTTTACAATTGTTACATTGTCTTGTTGGATTGACCTCTTTATCATTATGTAATGCCCTTCTTTGTCTCTTACTTACGGTCTTTGTTTATCTGATATAAGTGCCCTATCCTGGCTTTTATTCTGCTTTCATTTGAACAGAATGTCTTCTCCAATCCCTTCACTTTCAGTCTGTAGGTATCTTTAGATGTGAAGTGAGTCTCTTTAAGGCAGCATACAGAATGGGTCGTTTTTTTGTTTTGTTTTTTTAAAAAAATTTAAAAATTCATTTATTCACGAGAGACACACAGAGAGGGCAGAGACACAGGCAGAGGGAGAAGCACGCTCCCTATGGGGAGGCCAATGTGGAACTCAGTCCCAGAACCCCAGGATCACGACCACTGAGCCACCAAGGTGCCCCTGGGTCTTGTTTTTTTTTTTTTTTTTTTTTTTAATCCATTCTGCCACCCTGTGTCATTTGATGGGAGCATTTAGGCCATGTACATTTCAATTAATTATTGATACGAACTTACTGCCGTTTTGTTAAGTGTCTCTCTGTTGCTTTTGTTCTTTTCTGTCCCTTTCTTCTCTTGCTCTTTCCTTCAGATTGATGACTTTCTATAGTGGTATGCTTGGCTTTCCTTCTCTTTATTTTTTGTGTATCTATTATACACCTTCTTGGTTTGTGGTAACTGCGAAGTTCATCTTTAACATCCTAAGTATATAGCAGTCTATTTTAAGTTAATGGTCACTTAAATTCAAACACATTCTGAAAGAACTGTTTTACTCCCCTACTCCACGTTTCATGTATATGCTGTCATATTTTACATCTTTTTTTTTTAATTTTTTTTTTATTATTTATTTATGAGAGTCATACAGAGAGAGAGAGAGAGGCAGAGACACAGGCAGAGGGAGAAGCAGGCTCCATACACCGGGAGCCCGACGTGGGACTCGATCCCGGGTCTCCAGGATCGCGCCCTGGGCCAAAGGCAGGCGCCAAACCGCTGCGCCACCCAGGGATCCCCTATTTTACATCTTTTAATTCATAATTCTCTTATGGCCTTTTTTTCCCACTTAAAGACGTCTTTTTAACATTTCTTATAAGCCTGGTTTTAGTGTTGATGAATTCCTTAACTTTTGTTTGTCTGGGAAACTCTTTATCTTTCTGTCAATTCTGAATGATAAACTTGCCAGGTAGTAGAGTATTCTTGACTTCAGCTCTTTGAATGCATCATGCCACTCCCTTCTGGCCTGCAGTTTCTGCATAAATAAATAAATAAATAAATAAATAAATAAGCAAGCTAGCTGATGGGGGGTGTCTGAGTGGCTCAGTCAGTTCAGAATCTGCCTTTGGCTGGGGTTGTGATCTTAGGGGTCCTGGGATGGAGCCCTGCGTTGGGCTCCCTGCTCGGTTGGGAGTCTGCTGCTTCCTTTCCTGCTGTACCCCCCCACCTACACACACACATACTCATGCTTTCTCTCAAATAAATAGATAAACTCTTTTTAAGAAATTGTCTGATGGGACGCCCGGATGGCTCAGTGGTTTAGTGCTTGCCTTTGGCCCAGGGCGTGATCCTGGGGACCCAGGATCGAGTCCCATGTCGGGCTCCTGCATGGAGACTGCTTCTCCGTCTGCCTGTGTCTGTGCCTCTCTGTGTCTCTATCATGAATAAATAAAATCTTAAAAAAAAATCATCTGATAGGGATGCCTGGGTGGCTCAGCAGTTGAGTGTCTGTTTTGATTAGTATTGTTTTGTAGTATAGTTTGAAATCTGGGAAATATGACATCTTCAGCTTTTTTCTTTTTTTTTTTTTTTCTCAAGATTGGTTTGGTTATTTGGGATCTTTTGTGGTTCTGTACAAATTTTAGGATTATTCTAGTTCTGTAAAAAAAATGCTATTGGCATTTTGATAGGGATTGCATTGAATCTATAGTTGCTTTGGGTAGTGTGGACATTTTAACAATATTAAATCTTCCAATCCCTGAGCATGGGCTGTTTTACCATTTGTGTCATCTTCAGTTTATCAGTGTCTATTAGTTTTCAGGGTACATGTCTTTCATTTCCTTGGTTAAATTTATTCTTGGGTATTTTTTTTATTTTATTCTTTTTGATGAAATTTTAAGTAAACTTGTTTTCTTAATGTCTCTTTTTGCTAGATATTAGTATATAAAAACACAACCAATTTCTGTGTGTTGATTTTGTATCCTGAAGCTTTACTGAATTCATTTATTAGTTCCAGTAGTTTTTAGAGTGTTAAGAGTCCTGTATATATATTATTATGTCATTTGCAAATAGTGACAGTTTAACTTCATTCGTACCAATTTGGAGATCTTTATTTTTCCTGTTTTGACTAGGAATTCCAATACTACTGAATGAATGTGGTAAGAGTGGGCATCCTTGTCTTCTTCCTGGTCTTTCAACTTTTCACTATTATGTATGATGTTAGCTATGGGTTTTTATATATATGGCCTTTATTGTATGAAGATATGTTCCATCTATGCCCACTTTGCTGAGACATTTTATCACAAATGGATGTTGAATTTTGTCAAATCTTTTTCTGTATCTATTGAGATAATCAAATGATTTTTATCCTTCACTTCGTTAATGTGATATATCACATTGATTGGCAGACATTGGACCATCCTTGCATCCCTGGAATAAATTCCATCTGATTGTGGTGAATGATCATTTAATTTATTGCTGAGTCAAATTTGCTAGTATTTTGTTAAGAATTTTGCAATTATGTTTATCAGGAATATTGCTCTATAGTTTTCTTTTGTGTAGTTTGTCTGCTTTTGGTATCATGGTAATGCTGGGCTCATAGAATCTATCTGAATGTTTTCGTCCTCTTCCAATGTTTGGAATAGTTTGAGAAGGATGGGTATTAACTCTTTCTCAAATGTTTAGTAGAATTCACCTCTGAAGCCATCTGGTCCTGGACTTCTGTTTGTTGGGAGGTTTTTGATTGCTCATTCAGTATCCTATAAATTGTCTATTCTCATTTTCTTTTTTTTTCCTGATTTCAGCCTTGTGAGATGGTTATGCTTCTAGGAATTTATCCATTTCTTCTAGGTTATTCTATTTCTTGGCATATAATTGTTTGTAGTAGTCTCCCTATAATCCTTTCTATGGAGTTGGTTATAATTTCTTTCATTTCTGATTCTTTTTTCTTGATAAATCTGCCTAAATGTTTATCAGTTGTTTATGAACCAGCTCTTAGTTTCATCTTTTATATTGTCATTTTCTTTTCTTTTTTTTAAGATTTTATTTATTCATGAGAGACACACACACAGAGATGCAGAGACATAGGCAGAGGGAGAAGCAGGCTCCACGCAGGGAGCCTGACGTGGGACTTGGTCCCGGGTCTCCAGGGTCACACCCTGGGCTGAAGGTGGTGCTAAACCACTGAGCCACCTGGACTGCCCTATGTTGTCATTTTCTTCTCCACTTATTTCCACATTGATTTTCATTATTTTCTTCCTTCAACTATGGGCATGCTTTGGTTTCTGTTCCTTTAGGGCTAATTAATTGTGTAAGAATTTTCTTGTTTCTTCAGGTAGGTCTGTATCACTATAAACTTCCCTCTTAGAACTGCTTTATTGTGTCCCAAATATTTTGGAATATGTATTTTGTCTTCAGTTTTTAAAATTTGATATCTTCATTGACCTATTGGGTTTTTAGTAGTAGCATTTTTAGTCTCCATGAGGTTTTTTTTTTTTTCCAGTTTTTCTTTTAGTTGATTTCTATTTTCATACCATTGTGGTTGGAGAAGATGCTTGACATTTCAACTTATATTTATTGAGATTTGTTTTGTGCCTAGCATGTGATCTATCCAGAAGAATGTTTCATATGCACTTGAAAAGAATGTGCTGTTTTTGTTTTAAAGATTTTACTTATTTGTTCATGAGAACCACAAAGAGACATAGGCAGAGGGAGACACAGGCTCCCTGCAGTGAGCCTGATGCGGGACTCAATCCCAGGACCTCGGCATCACGACCTGAGCCAAAGGCAGATGCTCAACCACTGAGCCACCCAGGTGTTCTTCTGTTTTTGATTGAATGTTCTATATATCCGTAGAGCTCATCTGATCTAATCTATTATTCAAAGCTACTCTTTCCTTATTGAGTTTTCTGCCTGGATGATCCATCCATTGATGTGAGGGAGCTGTCAAAGTCCCCTACTGTTACTATATTACTATCAATTTCTCCTTTTATGTTTCTTAATATATTTGCCTTGAATATTGAGGTGCTCCAGTATTGAGTGCAGATACATATAGCTGTTTGTTACCTTGTTGGATTGACTCCTTTATCATTACGTAATGCCTTTGTCTGTTATTCCAGTCTTTATTTTAAAGTCTACTTTGTGTGATGTATTTAAGTATTGCTATCCTGGCTTTTTTGCTTCCATTTGCGTGAAATCTCTCTCTCCATCCCTTTACTTTTGGTTTCTGCCTTTAGGTTTGAAGTACATCTCTTGTAGGCAGCATATAAATGGGTCTTTTTTTTTTTTTTAATCTGTGCATTCCTTTTATGTCTTTTGGAGCATTTAGTCCATTTACATTTAAAGTAATTATTGGTAGCTATGTACTTATTACCATTTTTGGTCATTGTTTTTGTAGTTCTCTGTTCCTTTTTCCTCCTCTTCCTGTCTTGTTATTCGATGACTTTTCTTATGCTTGGATTTTTTTCTTAATCTATCATAGGTTTAGGGGTTCATATACCCTATGTATATAGCAATCTATTTTAAATTGATGGATGTTAAGCTTGGATACATTCTAAGAGCACATTTTTTACTCCTTATTCCCCACATAATTTATGTATTTGACATATTTTACATCCTTTTATTTTTTTTAAAGATTTTATATATTCATGACAGAGAGAGAGAAACAGGCAGAGGGAAAAGCAGGCTCCATGCAGGGAGCCTGACGTGGGACTCAATCCTGGGTCTCCAGGATCACACCCCAGGCTGAAGGCAGCGCTAAACCGCTGGGCCACCAGGGCTGCCCTATTTTACATCCTTTGTCTTTTAACTGTTTTAGACATAGGTGATTTTACGTTTGTCTTGTAAGCTTTACCCTAAGTTTGTAAGTTTGCTTTTACTAGTGAAATTTTTTCTTTCATAATTTTCTTCTTATAGCATTTTCTCTCAATTTAGCATTTCTTTGAAGGCCAATTTAGTAGTCTTTTGACTCTTGTCTGGAAAATTCAATTTTGCTTCAATTCTGAATGATAACCTTGCCTTAACAATAACCAGGTTATTGTAAATTGATTGCCCCTAGTAGTTTTCATTTCAGTTATTGTATTCTTCAACTCTGGTTCTTTTTAATTTTTTACTCCTTCGTTGAAGTCCTAAGTTCATCTACTCTTCCAAAGTTCTGTATCTTTATGACCATTACTTTTATCAGGTAGATTGCTTACCTATGTTTTTTTGTTTTCAAGATTTTATTTATTCATGAGAGACACAGAGAGGCAGAGACCTAGGCAGAGGGAGAGGCAGGCTCCCTAAAACCCTGGGATCATGACCTGAGCCAAAGGTAGACTTTCAACCACTGAGCCACCCAGGTGCCCCACTTACCTGTTTTACCTATTTGAGGTTTTGTCTTTTTGTTATTGGTTATAGGTTTTTCCTTTTAGCACTTTTAAGTAAGCTCTGTGCCCAGTGTGGGGCTTGAATTCACAACCCCAAGATCAAAAGTTGCATGCTTTACCAAATGAGCCAGCCAGGTGCCCTTCCTTTTCAACACTTTAAGTGTATCATGCTACTATCTTCTGGCTTATAATATTTCTGCTGAAAAATTCAGTTACCTTATGGGTATTTCCTTGCATATAACTAGTTGCTTTTCTCTTGTGACTTTTAAGAGAGTCTTTAACGTTTGACATTATGATGTCTTGATGTGAAACTCTTTGGGTTCAGTATTATTGGAGGTTCCATGTGCTTCCTGGACCTAGACATCCATTTCTTTCCCCATTACCATTATTTCTCTGTCACTTTCTTGCTGCTTGCTTGCCCTTTCCCCTTTTTGGGGTCCCTATAATGTGAATGTTGGTATGTTTGATATTGTCACAGAGGGTCCCTTAACTTAGCCTCGTAATTTTCTTTCCATTTGGCTTGGCTGATTTCCATTACCCTTTCTTTCAGATTGTTGATCTGTTTTCTGTATCCTCTTCTCTGCTGTTGATTGCCTCTAGTGTCTTTCATTTATTCTATTCTTCAGCTCTGGCTTTTAAAAAATATTTTCTACTCCTTTGTTGAAGTTCTGAGTTCATCTACTCTTCGAAGTTGTTTTTTTTTTTTTTTTAATTTATGATAGTCACAGAGAGAGAGAGAGAGAGGCAGAGACACAGGCAGAGGGAGAAGCAGGCTCCATGCACCGGGAGCCCGATGTGGGATTTGATCCCGGGTCTCCAGGATCGCGCCCTGGGCCAAAGGCAGGCGCCAAACCGCTGCGCCACCCAGGGATCCCTACTCTTCGAAGTTCTGTGAGCAACTGTATGACCATTACTTTATCAGGTAGATTGCTTGTGTTTTGAGATTTTGTCTTCATTTGGACCATATCCCTGTCTCATTTGTTTCTGTAGAATAAGTAGAGTGCTCTATGTGGTTTGGGAGATATCCATGTTGGTGTCCTGTGGGGTCCAGAAGTACAATTCCCCCAGGGTTACCAGAACAAGGGGCTCTAGAGATCTCCCCTGTGGGCTGCATATACCTTCCAGTTGTGACTAAACTGACTTCTCTTGGCATGCTGATGGGGGCGGGGGGTGGCGGCTAACTCCCAGTGAGGCTGGTTTCAAGCCCTGCAGTGATTTTTGTGGATGAGCTGGCAGGCAGGGCTGCTTCCAACCCTAGGGCCAGAGGTGCTTTAAAGGGGAGCCAGTTCTGACCAAAGCTTCCTAGGAGCTGTGGCGGAGTGACAGCTACTTTGGAGGAGTGCCTGAGAGGCGGGTTGGGTGGGTCAGATCTACAGGCGAATGCCAGAATTGGGCAAGTGTTGCTAGCAGTGTGGATGAAGTATCAGAAGTGGCACCTGCCAGCATTGGGCTAGCTGGGCTGAAGGAAGGCAAGAAAATTGTGCCCAGTGGTGCTGCCCTTTCCAGAGAAAGTTTCTACAGATCTGTGTCCCTCTGGCACTTGCCTTAGTCAACAAATCTCCTTCACGTAGAACCTGGGTGCTTTTCAGAGTTCAGACTGCTAACCATTGTACCATGGAACCCTCTTTAACACCCAGGTGCTTTTCAATATGCTGCTTCTGTGCTGGGTCTTGGACTGTTAATAGGTCACTGTTACCTGGCCCTTTAAGAGACTTGGTTTCCTGTGGCTCTCCTGGAGTTCAACCTCAAAGCCAGACATTTCAAGGGATTATCTTCCTAGTGCAGATTCCAAGGACAAGGAAGGTGTGCCCAGTGGGCTTGAACCATTCGTTCCTCGGGGAAGACCTCTACACCTGTGATACCCCTTTCTGCTTTGTAGGTTGCTAAGTGCTTTCCAAGCTGCTTTTTCACTGGGTCTCAGGGTCTCCGGATGAGCCAAACTGTATGCAAGCCAGCCAAGCAGTGATTCTGTTCCCTGTAGCACTTTGGGATCTCCTACAGGTCAGCCCTGTTGGGTTTTCCAAGCCAAATGTCCTGGCGGCTTCTCTCTCTGATGCAGACCCTAGAGTCTGAAGTGTCCCCTGTGGAGCTCCATCTCCATGCTCCTCCTGAAGCCTGCTCTAGTGAGATCTCTCCTTATTGTGTTGCCACACTGGGGATGGGTGGTTTTGACACTGTCTCTGCTTCTCCTGCCCATCACAATGTGGTCCTTTAGATCTTTTGGTGTGGAGAGCAGTTCATCTAATTTTCAGATCTTTTTCAGAGGGAAATGGTCTGTATATAGACTTGGTATGCCTGTGGGAGGGGATGAATTTAGGATCTTTGTAATAACACCATCTTCCCAGCTGAATCTTAAAAATTAGCTGCTAAAGCACTTTTTGAATTAGATTAAGCCTTCAGAACATTTAAGTTCAGTTGTATTAGGGAGGGAAATGATCAGGTAACGTGTCAAAATTTAAAGTGGGAGACACCTGGGTGGCTCAGCAGTTGTGTCTGCCTTTGGCTCAGGGCGTGGGTCCCAGGATCGAGTCCCACATCAGGCTTCCTGCATGGAGCCTGCTTCTCCCTCTGCCTGTGTCTCTGCCTCTCTCTGTGTCTCTCTCATGAATAAGATATAAGGCTAACTTTTTCACATTTCAAACAGCAATTTAGTTAAATTCTTAAGTTTAAAGGACTGTGTCCTTTAAGCACTAAAACATAGCTAATGACATCTGATGTTAATCAACACTGTATTTAATAAGTAATGAACAGCAAAGCAAACAATATACTCTTTTAATGTTTTGCTGAAACCGTCCATTTTGGGTTCATGTAAGGTATTTGCAGAGTATGTGTTCACATTTTATGTACCATTTAAACTGAGTTTTGTTAGCAGAAAGGAATGGCGGTAAGGAAATAAACCTGACTTTGTTTTTGGGGAAAAAAAAAAAAATCTACTCCCGACTTACAAATTATTAGAGTGGTTTCTACACTTCCTCTCAATGTGCATACACTACAGCTAATTCACATCAAAGAAACATGCTTAGGGGATCCCTGGGTGGCGCAGCGGTTTGGCGCCTGCCTTTGGCCCAGGGCGCGATCCTGGAGACCCGGGATCAAATCCCACATCGGGCTCCCGGTGCATGGAGCCTGCTTCTCCCTCTGCCTGTGTCTCTGCCTCTCTCTCTCTCTCTGTGACTATCATAAATAAATAAAAAAAAAAAAAAAAAAAAAAAAAAAAAGAAACATGCTTAAATTATATGTATAAACTACTTCATGTTGCATCAGTCCTGACTCCTAAAGGGAGACGCTTAGCTCATGTGTTAGGGAAAAAAAGACCTGCTTTATTTCCGAGGACAGAATCCAGGAGACCAAAAACCATGTAAGCCTCAGAAGGTATTAGAGCCAAAGGTAGCCAGTGACTGAAATTACTCAATGGTACCCCTGTTTCCCATGTGAAGATAACAGTAAATGATTCACCGTGGCTCAGTTAACCATCCTGTACCTGCTGGGTTAATGGCATGTGACCCCCAAATCTATAGCATTTGTTGAGAATAACTTAGATGTCAAAGTGGGTTTATGTCCTGTGCATCTTCGATGCTCAAGGGCTCCCTGAACTCACTCCTGGGCAGCAGTCACCTGTTATGGCCTGGTTTCCTGTACTACATTTTCACTCAGTTGAAGAGTGTGGTCACACATTGATCTCATCTACATCACTGATTCCACCTATTGTTAGAAGTTACATGTCCACCTAGTAGGTCAATGAATTTAGGACAATAAATGACAATTACTATATGAACACAGTACTTAATGATTTGGAAAGATGAAAACTCAAACAACCAAACTAATAAGTTGTAGGCTGCACCTAAAGCAATTAATGCTAACATTTCATCACCATATCAGTGTTTTTTAAAAACAGAATTTCTATCTTAATCTATAGAGGAGCAGGTACAGCCCTGCGGCCACTCCTCACAGAGCTCTGGTGCCTTCTCAGGCTTAGCCTTGATAATGAGCTTTAGTACTTTAACAGCCTGAAGCTCTTGCTACCTGTCCTGAAGTACACTTAAACAGTCTACTGGAGCTGATTCTGAAGGAGCCAAGTCAGTTAATATCCTAAAAGCTCCCTTCAAATGTAATTTTCATAGTCCTTAAATTTTAATTGTCATTGTTTATTACTGTTTTGGCTACATTCTCTACAATTTCAGCAGCATCTTAAGAGACAATGTGTCTATATGTACAATGAGAAAACAAAATGGCTTGCAACATGAGAAATAAGAGCCACAGTTTAACTGTACAATATTAAGGAGAACCTGTGGTATCACCTCCTTTTTCGGCAACATGGACAACTTACATGTAAGTATCAGCATTATGAATGTGACAAATAATTCTTATAGGAGTAAAATACAACATCCTGAAAAAGAATGGTTTCTACCATACACGGCAGTTAGAAAATGTTCACATTTTAACAAATCTGTACAAACCACAAGAAACTTATTTATGGGACCACCATCCCACCTTTCTGATAAGAACCTTCTAGAAATGTAGGATAAACATGAACAATTTATAAATCTAGTTATCTATGTGCTCCACAGCCCTAGAACCCAAGAATCTGATTTAGTGAACCCTACATGTCCAAGATGGATCATTTTTACATGCCTTGATTGTTAATGAATGCCAGCTTTTAATATCTCTAATAAGATGTACAGTCAACTTGCACCTTTAAGGAGGTCATTAGATTTTTTAGCAAAGAAGCAACATCATTTAGCAGCAATTAAAGCGCCTTTCAAGAAGACTTAAAAAAAATACAATATCCAATTAGAAAAGCCATATTTTTAAACATTTGTACAAGAATAAGCTGCTGAAACTTGGTAATTGAAATACAACATCTGTACAACAATTTACAATAGAGCTAGAAGGGAATTTATCATTATCCTGCATAGAACTGGTCTGATCTGCATTTGGTTACATACTGTCACTTGTTTATGAACAAGGCCTGGTAACAAAGGGAAAAATATCTTAATTCAAACATACTGAAAACATCAGAGATATTTAGTGATTTCAAAACAAGCAGCTCATTTTGTCAAAGGTGTAAAGTAGATCTAGAAATAATAGCTCTCCCGTTAACATGACTAGTAAAAAAAAACAAAAAAACAAAACGGACATGTGGTTTCGAGGTACAACTTGGTAAAAGCCAGAATAGGCAAGTGACAAAGTGTAACTTTGTCCAAAGTCCAAAGATTCTAACTCTCACATGCTACTACTATAAAACACAACTGTCACCGTCATTCAGTTCTTACTTTGGTTTCAGCAGATTAACCGCTGAATGCTGAAGAATGTATCCAGGCACTATAGTTCTTGTGTTAGAAATATTTTTTCCATGTGTTTTTAAATAATGAAAAACTACCCTTCATATTAGAACTCTCTAGTAACAACCAAATGTATTTAAGTATTATAAACGTTATTTACAGTGTTCCCCCAAACAATTTTTCTTAACACGGTATTCCTGTTTCTGTGCAACAGGCAGTCATCCTTCACTGCTCAGGGTTATAGTCAAAAGTGTACATTTTATTCATTGTCCATGATCCACTCATACAAATGACGCTATGAAGAACTTCAGTTCACAAATAGTTCTCAACCATGTCCTGTGTGAAAAAGAAAACAACAAAAAACAATCAAATGCTCTCAAACTCAAGTGTGTATCTGGAAGCAATTCAAAGATATCATGCCAATTTTGGAGGAAAATCAGTAAGTAATTATGCTTGAAGAAGGGGGTGTAGGGGATGCTGTAAGCCCAGCCATGTGTAAGTTTCCTGAAGAATTTGATCTTCTCATATGTGGAAGAAGGTACGGGTCATTTGCCAGTTGGTGCACATCAAACCGATCTTCTTTTCGGTAGGCCAGACAGCGTCTTATAAAGGCCTTAAAAAAAAAAAAAAGTTCAGAAATTAAAATTTGTGCTCCTTTATACACATCAGTCAGCTGGCTCCTATTGTAAAATGACCACGTTTAAGACAGTAAGTGTATTTCACTTCATTAGCATTCAAATCTTGAAAAAATTCTATAGCATTAAAATTCTTATTCCAAAAGTAAACTCAAGTCCCAGCCCTTAGTTGTTGATTTTATAGTCTAAATGATTACTGCTACCATTTAAATTTCCTGTTGGAAAGGTGTACCTCAGTTTTAAAAAAATTTATTCCAAGAACAAAAATTAGCATCTTATTCTGAGTATACAATTCAGTGATATTTTAAGTGCATTCATGTTGTTATGAAACATCAAGGTCATTCATCTCCAGATCATTTTCATCATCCAATATTCAAAACAAAAGATGAAATTCTGTACCATTAAACGACTCTCCACTTGTCCTTCCCCCAGCACTTGGTAACCACTGTTCTGTAAGTGGAATCATACAGTATTTGTCCTTTTGTGTATGGCTTATTTCACTTAGCATCATGTTTAAGAGTTCTCCATGTGGTAGCATGCATCAGAATTTCACTGCTTTTTAAGGCTGAATAATACTCCATTTCATGTACATACTACATTTTGTTTATCCATTTATCTGTTGACATTTTGAATAATGCTGCTGTGAGCAATGGCATAAAAGTATCTGTTCAATCCTTGCTTTTTTGGGGTATATAGCTAAAACTGGAATTGTTGGATGGCATGGTAATTATTTTTAAAAACTATATAATATCTATCATTGTTTTAGGTGCACAACAACTTAGACAATTGTTTTCTTTTGATAAATTTTAAGAACTATTCTCCTTAGGACTGATTTTGTTTTTTTAAAAATTTATTTATTCATTCATTCATTCATTCATTCATTCATTCATTCATGAGAGAGACAGAGAGAGAGGCGGAGAAGCAGGCTCCATGCAGGGAGCCTGACGTGGGACTCGATCCCGGGTCTCCAGGATCATGCCCTGGGCCGGAGGCGGCACTAAACCACTGAGCCACCTGGGCTGCCCAAGACTTATTTTCAAACTCGAAGTTTGTACCTTTGATCCTTTTTGTCCATTTCGCTCATCTCCCACCCCCTGCCTCCCAGCAGTCTGTTCTCTGTATTCATGAGCTTGGGTTGTTTTGTTTTTTTAAATTTACTTACTCATGAGAGAGACAGAGAGGCAGAGAGAGAAGCAGGCTCCTTGTAGGGAGCCTGATGTGGGACTTGATCCCAGGACCCCAGGATTATGACTTGAGCTAAAGGCAGACACTCAATGACTGAGCCACCTAGGCGTCCCTGTTTTTTTTAATAAGATTTTACATATAAGTGAGACACATAGTATCTGTCTTTCTCTAACTTATCTCACTTAGTGTAATGTGCTCAAGGTCCATCCATGGTGTTGCAACTGGCAAGAGATCCTTTCTTTCATGGCTGAAAAATATTCCACTGTATCTATAAACCACATTTTCTTTAGCCATTCATCCACTGATGGACACTTAGTTGTTTCCATGTCTTAGCTATTATAAATAATGCTGCAGTGAACAGAGGGGTACAGGGATGTTTCCTAATTAGTGCTTTACTTTTCTTGGATAAATACCCAGAGGCAGGATTACTGGATCATATGGTAGTTATACTTTTAATTTTTTGAGGAACCTCCATACTATTTTCTACAGTGGCCATACCAATTTACATTCCTATCAGTAGTACACAAGGGTTTCTCGTTCTCCACATCCTCACCAACACTTCTTTTTATTTTTCAATAGCCATTTTAACAGATATCAGGTGATATCTCACTGTGGTTTTTAAGTAGGTTCCACACCTAACATGGGGCTTAAACTCACAACCCTGAGATTTAGAGTTGTGTGCTCTATCAATTAAGCCAGCCAGGTGCCCCCTGACTATGGTTTTGATTTAGTGACGCCAAGCACCTTTTCATATACCTGTTGGCCACATATCTTCTTTGGAGAAGTATCTATTCATATACTCTGCTTATTTTTTAATCAGATTGTTTTTCTTTTCTTAAAATAGACTCTATGCCCAGCGTGGAGCCCAATGTAAGGCTTGAACTCATCCTGAGATCAAGAGTCGGACACTTACTCAATTGAGCCATCCAGGTATCTCTCTTGCCTGTTTTCCCTGCTAGTGCGTTGTACCAACTCTATAGATTTTGAATATTGAGCCCTTGTCAGCTATAACTTGCAAATATTTTCTACCATTTAGTAGGTTGCCCATTCGTTTTGTTGATGGTTTCTTTTGCTGTGCAACTGGTTTTTCATTTGATGTAGTCCCACTGGTCTGTTTTTGCTTTTGTTGCCTTTGCTTTTGGTGTCAGATCCACAAATCCTCACCAAGACAAATGTCAAGGAGCTTAATCGCTACATCTTCCAGGAGTTTTATGGATTCAGGGTTTACGTTCAAGACTTTCATCCATTTTGAATTTATTTTCCTGTATGGTTAAAGCAGTGGTCCAGTTTCCCCAACATCATTTATTGAAGAGACTATCCTTTCTCCACTTTATAATCTTGGCTCTTTTGTCATAATTTTTTAAAAATTTTTTAAAAAAATTTATTTATGATAGAGACACAGGCAGAGGGAGAAGTAGGCTCCATGCAGGGAGCCCGATGTGGGACTCGATCCCGGGACTCCAGGATCATGCCCTGGGCCGAAGGCAGGTGCTTAACTGCTGAGCCACCCGGGCATCCCTCTTTTGTCATAAATTAATTAGCCATCTAAGCTTGGGTTTATTTCTGGGCTCTCTATTCTGTTCCACTGATTTGTCTGTTTTTATGCCAATACCATACTGTTTTGATTGCTACAGCTTTGAAATATAGCTCAAAATCAAGGAGTTTGATGCCTCTGGCTTTGTTCTTCTTTCTTAAGACTGCTTTGGCTATTCAGGGTTTTTAGTGATTTCATCCCAATTTTAGAATTGGGTGATCTATTTTTGTGAAAAATGCCATTAGAATTTTGATAGGGCATGCATTCAATTTTTACATTGCTTTGGGTAGTACAGACTTTTAAATATTCTTCTAATTCAAGAGCAAGGGATATATTTCCATTTATTTGCATGGCCTTCAATTCCTTTCATCAATGTTTTATAGTTTTCAGAGTACACTTTTCACCTCCTTGGTTAAATTTATTCCTAGGTATTTTATTCTTCTTGATACAACTGTAAAGACTGTTTTCTTAATTTCTCTGATAGTTTATTAGTAGTGTATAGAAATACAACAGATTTTTGTATCCTGCAACTTTACCAAGGTACAGTCTTTAGGATTTTCTATATATATAATGTCATTTGCAAATAGTGACTCTTTTACTTTTTCCTTTTATTCGTTCTTGTCTAATTGCTCTGGCAAAAACTTCCAAATACTATATTGAATATGGAAAGCTGCATTTCTCCATATATAATAATTCCAGACTTCTAAGAATTTTCTCTCATTCTCATTCCATTTTACTATCAGTTTACTTTGGCTAGAGGGTATGATGCCCTTTTTTTGGGGGTGGGGGTGCCACATTTTTTAAGATGCAGGGAACAATGAAGTGATACTTCTATTGGGGTTTGTTTCCTAAGTTAATATTGTATATCAGTACTGAAAAAACTAAATAATGGAATATAATCACAGTATCTTTTTTCCTTCTTAAACTGGTTTTTATATATATTGTCCTTCAGAATGGCTTTGTATTAAAAAAAATCTAAGATGGTACACAAAGCAAATCTATGTATGTAGCTGGCAATCAAACCTAACCTAACCAGAACCCCCTACGTCTCTTCATGCCTCTGTCCAGGCACTGGCTCTGCCTCCAAGCTAGCAGGGAAATCTCTATCCTGACTTCTACTACTCTAGTTCTGAACTTTACTTAAGTGGAATTATACCTTATGTTCTGACTTCTTTCAGTCAATATCCTATTTTGAGAGATTCATCCGATTTTTGCAACAGATAAAACATTTTCAAGGGATAATCATTTCCTTATTGCTGACAGCAAAAGTAACTAGCCTGTCTTAAAATTCCTAACTTCCATATACATTCATGAATTAAAGCATTTTGCACCTACGTTGATAAGTAATTTTTCCTCTAAAAACAAACTAGCTCTTATTATTATACGTTAGTTAGCTTACAAATACTTATCAAAAATCTTTCTGAATCATTTTCAATGCCGTCTCTGAAACCTAGAGTTCAGTTTAACATAAGTTTCAGTAGAGGAAAAGCTGCTGACGTTAGTCTACAAGGAGTACATGTACTTATTAAGATGCTCAGGCCAGGGATCCCTGGGTGGCGCAGCGGTTTGGCGCCTGCCTTTGGCCCAGGGCGCGATCCTGGAGACCCGGGATCGAATCCCACGTCGGGGTCCCGGTGCATGGAGCCTGCTTCTCCCTCTGCCTGTGTCTCTGCCTCTCTCTCTCTGTGACTATCATAAATAAATTAAAAAAAAAAAAATTAAGAAAAAAAGATTAAGATGCTCAGGCCAGGTCAGTGGAGGTACTTGGTAGAGGTGTATTCTCTAAGGACAAGGTTTGAAAAAAACACCGCACATGAAACCCCACAAAAAACAATGTGCCCCTTTACTTCCCACATCTGTGACTATGGTGCCTATGAAGAGCATAAGACTAGAAACAGAGATGGCTAAATGGGACTTCTTTTCGGCAAACCACATTCATTCCTGGTCACTTCTGTCAGTTAATTTATTTAGTTTCTTTTCTCACTGATGCTGCAGATAGAAAAGGAAGGCAAAATTTAGATGCTAGCATTGTCAAGTTCTTTTCAGGGAGCCATATTACCTTATGAAAAGTATGTGATGATCTTAGTCTGAAGCACAATGAATTATCTTCTAAAAGTTATCCAATAAGATGTAACAGACAAAATGAAATACAAGACTGTTTGTTATTCACAAAAACCAGTACATTTTCAATAATGAAGGTCACTATGACCTCGATCAGGGGCAATATCTAGCAGTGCTTATTACCTACATTCTAAGAATACAGAAATTATAATGCCTGTTTATGAATTATCCTTACTGCCAAGAAAAAACTGGAACCTTCATGTGTTTTTCTTAGGAATTTCATAGGATTTAAAAAAGAAGATTCCATGGATCCCTGGGTGGCGCAGCGGTTTGGCGCCTGCCTTTGGCCCAGGGCGTGATCCTGGAGACCCGGGATCGAATCCCACATCAGGCTCCTGGTGCATGGAGCCTGCTTCTCCCTCTGCCTGTGTCTCTGCCTCTCTCTCTCTCTCTCTCTGTATGACTATCATAAATAAATAAAAATTTAAAAAAAAAAAAAAAAGTTAAAAAAAAAAGAAGATTCCAGGGCAGCCCCAGTGGCGCAGCGGTTTAGCGCCGCCTGCAGCCCAGGGTGTTATCCTGGAGACCCTGGATCGAGTCCCACGTCAGGCTCTCTGTATGATGCCTGCTTCTCCCTCTGCCTGTGTCTCTGCCTCTCTGTCTCTATGAATAAATAAATAAAATCTTAAAAAAAAAAAAAAAGATTCCAATAGGAATCACAGAGAAATGAGCTTTGTGCTGAGTCTAACAAAGGAAGAGTGAAAATACAAAGGTGAAAGGCCAATAGAATGAAAATGGGAAGATATTAAGCACCATTAACATTTTGCTATTAATTACAGATGCTATTCCATGTTACTAGACAGATGGATTAGAACTACAGGAAGCTGTTCATTACTGATTCATAGACTGCTACATGGAAGCAGAGGTGATGAAGAGGTCAGGCTTTTTCAAGAGCTACTGTATGGCAGCATAAGGTCAACAGTGAATTCTGGAGTCTAGCAGAAGTGAATACTTTAGGCCACAGCTCTGCTATTTTCTAGCTTGTATGATTCTGGACAAGATAATTCTGCTATGGTTTGGATGGCTTCCTACTTTATAAAATGGGAATAATGAAGATACTGATCTATATCTATACAGTTGTTAAAAGATTAAGTATCAACACAATGCTTGGTACATAATCACTAAATAAATGGTAGTTATTACTACTTTTTTTTTTACTTCTTATATACTTAAATATGTTGGTATTACCGTATGCTGATACATAAAAGTTTTGTGATTTTTTCCTTAATTTTCAAAGCAAGTTGCTGTTGTCAATCAGGGACTGTATCTGGGTCTTCAAAAGGTGAAAACCAAAGACTCTTTCCAGAGCAAATCACCAGTCCTTAGTGGACAAATTTTACTGTGGCAGCAATCTCTTTTTTTATTTACTATTAAGTACAGTTGACCTGTGAACAGTGTGGGGGTTTAGGGGCATGGTTGAAAATCCAAATATAACTTTTGGCTGCCCCAAAACTATGAATGGCCTAGTGTTGACTGGAAGACTTACTGATAACATAAGCAGTTGAATAATACATATTTTATGTTATATATATGGTATATTCTTTCAATAAAGTAAGCTAAAGAAATGGAAATGTTAAAATCATAAGAGAAAATACATTTACAGTACTGTACTATTTGTTAAAAAAAAAATCCACATTAACAAAGGACCTGATCTCTGCAGTTCAAACCCATGTGGTTCAGAAGTCAACTGTACTTACTTTCAACACAATTTATGAAATAAAATTTACTTCACAAAACTTATTTACATAAACTTTAATACCTTTGCTTCACTGCTTACAACTGGTTTTACAGGGAACTGGACTTCTGTGGCTTTTAATATTGTATTTTCTTGAAGAATGTCTTGTTGAGATTGATTGTGACCAAATGGCTTAAAAAAAAAAAAAAAAAGTTTAGGAATTTCTCACAAATATTTAAACAGAGTAATTATCACTAAATCCTCAAGAAATAAATGATTTGTGTTCTAAAAATTCTTCTTCATTATTTGGAACTTGGGATACATTCTCATAGAAATAGTGTTATAATTGATAGAAGGCTGAGCAAACCCACCTAATTCCTCAATATAGCTTAAACATGGTGCATAAACATAGACTATAATGCTGTTGCAATATAATCAAGATAAAACAAAAATATTTTAAAAATCTAAAAATTTATTATGACCGTTTTAAAAACTGAAACATGACTAAAGAAGTAAGAAGCAGTGGAAATGTCTGAAAACTCCAAAGAATAAAATACTTTGAGCATGCTACACTCCTTCACTGACAGTTCTGGGTTTGTTCTAACTTGCAGTGACTTCCTAGAGAAGTCCCTTAATCTCTCTCTCCACACCAACATGAAGGGACTGGAAAGTATCTATGGCAGCTTGTAGCTCTGTCTTTAAAAATAAAATAAAGAGAGGTTTGGGAAGAATTAAGACTAAGTTTGATGGAGTTTCCCTGAGGAAGCATAAGGGGACACAATGCCCAGGACAAATTGAGTGTGTGTGGAGTGAGGTAGGAGTGGGGGAGACAATGTGAGTAAGTACAAAGAATGGAGTGTTTTGGCTCCAGAACCCTAACAGTAGAAAATGTTAGCATTATTAATAGATCGGTTCTTCTTTTACTTAAAGAAAAAAAGAGGGGGCAAAAAGGAGATCAAGTAAGCTGCTGTGACATTAAAATAATCTGATCCATGGAAATTTTACCAAGAAACAGAAGCCTGACTTCCCTTAGTAGGATCTACCCTGACTTTAAATTAATTAAAACTTTAAATTTAAGATGGGAAATTCAACTTTTCTCCATACAGCAGAATCTTGCATACTTTAACTTACCTTTCTACCATAAAGACACTGAAAGAAAATGACGCCAACTGACCACACATCAACCTTGTTGGAAATCTTTGGTGGTTCTTTTCCAACTACAAAACACTCAGGAGGTAAATACCTACAGTTTTTGAAGGAGAAAAGAGTAAAGGATACCATTAACAGTCTGTAACTTAAGCCTTCTAAAGGTACATTGAGAACACTCAATACTCCTACAAAAAGCCTTAGGACTTTCATGAATGAAAAATCACTAAACTTTTGAAACATTTACACATCCTTGTATCATTGGACTCTAGAGCCAAAACATACAACTTTGTGATAAAATATGCAACACATACATATATTATATATACTAACATCATTTTTCATTCCTGTAGGTAATATACATATATTGTCAGTAGAAATTATGTTCTAATTTGAGTAAGCATTAATAAACACTCTCCCATGCCCTTTGACTTGTGTTCAAACTGTAGGCAATTCTCTTCCTAAACAGGTATCTGACCAGCTGGCTCTTCTATTTAAAAACTTGCAACATCATGTACTACCACGGTTAGACCTCATAGCTCTTGTTTGTAACACAAACCCATCCTAATCTACAAGCAACTGTCTGGGCAAAGACCATTCATTTGGCTCACCATACTGCTCCCTTATCCCCCACATGCTTCTTCATATAACAATTTCTTTTTTTTCTTTCTTTCTTTTTTTTTTTCTTCTCTCATATAACAATTTCTAATGCCTTCCCTAACCACTCCAATTCATTTGGTGAGCACTTTTTTCTTTAAGATGGACTAGACCTCCATAAACCTCCTCTGTTCCTTCCCTCTAGGCTGAGCTTTGCTTCTTCCCCATGTAACCGGCAGATGTTATGATACCTCTATACTGGCACTGCACTAAACTCACACTCAACTGGGAGCAGCTCAAGGGGCTCATATTATTCACTGTGCAGTTTTTGAACCCTAGCAGCATCTAAAATATAAAGTATTAAAAAAAATACTATTTTCTATTTTTTTGGTTGCATTTTTTCATTTTATTTTTTATTTTTAATAAATTAATTTTTATTGGTGTTCAATTTACCAACATACAGAAAAACACCCAGTGCTCATCCCGTCAAGTGTCCCCCTCAGTGCCCGTCACCCATTCCCCCTCATCCCCCGCCCTCCTCCCCTTCCACCACCTCTAGTTCATTTCCCAGAGTTAGGAGTCTTTATGTTCTGTCTCCCTTCCTGATATTTGCCGCACATTTCTTCTCCCTTCCTTTATATTCCCTTTCACTATTATTTATATTCCCCAAATGAGTGAGAACATACACTGTTTGTCCTTCTCCGATTTACTTATTTCACTCAGCATAATATTTTCTACTTTTAAGTGCTATTTGTAAGTTCATAATTTTATATAAAGGAAAGGTACAAATAAATATGTCACACCTTAGGTTATAAAAAGAAAGATCCATCAGGGATGCAAGCATCTCCCACCTCTAAAATTTAGATAAACTAAAAATTCCTGAAAAATAATACAGCTAAATGAGAATCTAACTTTTTTTCCTTTTGGTTTTATACTATGCGTAAATCATTTAAATTTCAGCAAGATAAACACAGATTTCTTAAAAAAAAAAAAAAACAAAACAAAAAAAAAAAAACAACTTCTAGAAATAGAACCACCAAAGATGACCAATAACTCATTTGTAATGTAAATCCTTTCCTATCTCCAAATCAAGTAAAAAAGCCAGATTTGTTTTATGAATAAAAGTATATATTTTGTGTGGATTTATGAAACAAGAATGGCTCTTAAACACTATGCTACACTGTCTCTTGAGGCAAAAAGCTGTAAGCAAGGAAAGGACTTATAGGAAAGACACTAAAGTTATTTGAGGAGATTTGAGACTTGGGAGGAAATGAGGGACAAAACTGATTTTCTTCTAAGTGATACTGATAAATAGTTTCTGGGGATGAAAAGGTAATTTGCAAAAGCATTATATGCATGTATTCTAGAAGACTGTACAGGACATCCCAGCTTACCAAATACGTAAGCTTAAAAAGCTAGGACTATAGGAAGCTAACCATTTTTTAAAACATATTTCTATGGGAAACACATTCCAGGTTACTACATGGAAATACTCCAGCCCACCTGTCAGAGGTAAATCTTCTTGCCCAGCCCTCCACTAGCAAAGCCAGACCAAGGGAAACAACATCATGGGAGTCTCTACAGAGGAAGGATGATCTATTATTTAGAATTCTCTATTATTTCAAGCTGTCTTCCATGGAATACACGGTTCTATGAAGGACATTTATTGCTAAAAGTCTGAAGACTACTGATTGAGGATGCCAATTTTTAGGGGGTTTCTAGTTTGAATGACAATTTTCTTTAAATATGGGGGGAAAATCCATGATCTATTATATTATTCATATTCTTGGAAAATGCTACAAGCAGAATTTGAAAGTAAAATGGCTTTAAAAGAATACATGAACATGACTAATCCCTGTGCATGAAAAGTTAAGTTCATACAGACCCAGGGAATCTTACGGAACTGGTTGTTACGTGCATAGGATATGTGAAGACTATTCTGGAAACCCCAATGTCATATTTTATGTTTGTAGTCTCTATCTTGTTCAGTGAAGTTGAGTACAGTTCTTTCTCCAATTACAATTTTACTCCTTTTGTGAAACTAAGTTTGTTTTGAAATTTTATAGTCTATATTATTCT
The DNA here is from genome assembly GCF_048418805.1 of Vulpes vulpes. Classification (NCBI taxonomy): domain Eukaryota; kingdom Metazoa; phylum Chordata; class Mammalia; order Carnivora; family Canidae; genus Vulpes; species Vulpes vulpes. Next base: position 16,373,554 of record NC_132782.1, read on the forward strand.
CCACTTTGGTGAATCCGACAGTAAGTTTGAAAATTCACACTAAGTGATTTTTGTTAACATCTAGGTACTCTGAAGAGAATGACATTCATTTAGACTTAGATCTCTGAATCTACAGTTCTACCCGGAGTTTCTCTTTGTTTTTTTTTTTTTTTAAGATTTTATTTATTCATGAGAGACACACACACACAGAGAGGCAGAGACACAAGGCAGAGGGAGAAGCAGGCTCCATGCAGGGAGTCTGACATGGGACTCAATCCCCGGTCTCCAGATTATGCCCTGGGCTGAAGGCAGTGCTAAACCACTGAGCCACCGGGGCTGTCCTCTACCTAGAGTTTCTAAGTATGAAGTTATTAAAAGGGACTTCTGAGAGTCAAGTCCAAAGACTAAAAGTACTCCAAACTTCTTTCCCATGTATGATCAACAAAACTTCCAGCTCCAATAAAAACTAACCACACAACATCTACAGAGAAGACTCCATGCTTATGGCTATTGCTTGTAATAGGATACTATCTTTATATAAATATTTGTACTGATGATAAAGATCACTTGAACATACAGAAGAAAATCCATGATTCTCCATGTGAGGAGTTTCTGGCTGGTAGATAGTGAAGTCACTGGCCAGTGCCAAGTTATTCTCCCTTCACTTTGCTGATATATACAGTTAAGACCAGATGAGAAAAGAATATTGACAATAGTAATTTCCTTCTTGATTCAAACTTTGTATTAGTACCTTTACCACAGTAATCTCAAAGATCCATGAAAATAACTAAACTCTCATAAAAAGTAGACAACTTCGATATTTTAAGTTATACATTTACCAGTAAGTGCCTGCCCCTTGAGAAGTTAGATCCATTCCATCTACACCATAGCTATCATCATCCATGATCTTGGATAGACCAAAATCAGTGATTTTGATTTCTCCACATGCTGTGCCATCTACTAGAAGGATATTTCCTAAGAACAAAATACAAAGTTTTTTTAATGATACATGCGTGAAAAACATTTACTACTTTAGCTGACATTGGGGGAACAGCTATATATTTAAAATACCTAGTTAAAAATGTAAAATTATAATTTTATTTTATAGATTTTATCTATCCATTCATGAGAGAGAGAGAGAGAGAGAGAGAGAGAGAGGCAGAGGGAGAAGCAGGCCCCACCCAGGGATCCCAATGTAGGACTCAATCCCGGGACCCCGGGATCACGCCCTGGGTTGAAGGCAGGAGATAAACTGCTGAGCCACCCAGGGATCCCCCTTAAAATAATTTTAAAATGTGGTGATTCAATGGGCATTATAAATTCTAGGGTTCCATGGACTTTAAAAAACTAAACCGAAAAGCATGTTTCTAAACTACGATTTTTGAAAACTATGGTCTTTAGAGCTTAAAAAATTGAGATAAATTTTATTAATTACCTGGCTTAAGATCATAATGTATAATAGGGGGTTTGATTTCATTGAGATATCTTAGTGCATTTACAATTTGCATTACAATAGACCTAGCTTCCTTCTCTGACATTAATTTATGTTGCTTCAGATAGAAATCCAAGTCATTGCCTTCACAGTACTCTAACACTGTACAAAACCTACAATGAAGAGGAAAAAAAAAAATCAGACATAAAATATTATTCAGTAATTCATTACTACAGTGATGAAATGAAGAGTATATATCATCATTACAGAATAGAGAAAGCAAAAGCAAACATTTTTTCTTAAAAACTAAATCCTTATATTCACTTACGTATCTGTATCCAACGAGAAATAATCATAGAGTTTAACTATCCTAGGGTGATCCAGTTCTTTGTGTATTCTATACTCTCTGCAGGCATGTCTACGGGAAGAGAGAGTATGTTTATTCTTCATGACTACTAACCGCATTTTGATTTAATAAAAACCAGAAAGAATTAATATTTACTTGTGGTAGTTTTCCTTCTTCTCATCCCTCCAGCTTTTATTAAGCTGGTGGATCTTCACAGCAGCATATCTTTGTTCATAAAGATCAAAAGCCTAGGATTCAAGGTATAGAACAGTTAGGACCAAAGACCAACTGAATAGCTGAAGAGATTTAAAAACATTTTTTTGGTGATTACAGTAATATGGAATTAGAATATACACTATATAGAGTTCAAAAACATATTTATTATTGGAAACAAGGCACAAATTCCATTATACTACATCAGTGAAAACTTGAATGTGAATTTTCACATTCAAGTTTCGTAAATGTCAATATATTGAACCAAGATAAAACAATAAAGCTGTTATTTGTTTTTTTAATATGGATTTGGCTCCTCTAGAGTGGCAAAAGCAGTAAGCAGCCAACAAAACAGATGGCTGTAATGTGTTTTTCATGGGCTGGATAAAGCAAACTTTTTCCTCTACCTTTCCTAGTGACTCCGCAATTCTTTAAAAATAAACAAGTTTATAACAATGTCCAAGTGTTTAAAAAATTCTAAACTCTAAACTTTGATTATGAAACTGTTCAAACATAACCATTTATCTACTACTCCTAACTACATCAATAATAATTCCTTAAATTCTCTTTTAATACCCAACTTTTTACTGGTTGCCTCAAAAAGAGGTTTTATATTGGTTTGTTCAAATCATCAGCCTATTTCTTACATAAAAAAAACACAACAACACTTGAATGTCATTAAGGGGAGATCTAATAATTTAGGTTCTGCTGTGATTTACAGACAAAGGTGTTCCTTTAAAAAAAATAAAACATTTAGAATTTACAAAGAAGGTTCTCAGTCCCTACTCTCATCAACTTAACCTAAAAGTAAACAGGAAAGATAAACTGCTTGTCACAAAATTTTTAAGAGCTTAAGATCAGAAATAATATAGGATACAGTAGTTAAGAATATTCATTTTGGAGTCAGATAAACTTATCAGCTACAGAACTTTGTGCTTATATCCTCTCTTAGCCTCAGTCTCATTTATAAATAAGATTGGATTGCTGAGAGGATTAAATGGGATGAAACACAAAGTGTCAAACATTAGCTAATTACATTATTAAAACCTTAAAGAAATAGAAAATAAAAATAAAAGGTCATGTGAGAGAATGCAAAAAAGCTAAAAGAGTAATAGAAAATAAAATTTTAGGTACACTAATAAAAATTATCAATATATACTGACTGATAATTATATATGACATGTCTTTTCCCCAAAATTAGAAGAATAAAGTATACCTTTCCCATGAGGCTAATATGGTAATTACTGAGCAACTGATTCAATATTTTCCACCTTGGTGTAGAGAAAAGTCTGTATTTTCTTGACTAAAAATCTGCTGCTTTGTTTTCCAGTGTACCTGGCAAGCATGAAAAAGCTTTGAGGGGCTGGAGAAAGTGGTCTTTAGTATTTAGGTCAGTACTAAAGATTCAAGTTATTCAAGGCCCCAATCTGCATTTCCTATTTCCTATATAAGCCCTTTCTTTAAAAAGAAAAGCCCCTCTTAGCCCCTATGTGTGATATTAAAAACAGTGCAAATACTATAGGGCAGTGGCAGAAAGTTGTTATGAAAGGTGTAAGCAAGCTCAGAAGCTGGGCAACTTTAAGGCTAAACTAGTGCTGGTGATTTTCAGATCCAGAGTAAGCTATTATGATCTACGTTGTGGCCTGAGTAAGCCTACTTGAACCATTAAGTGCTTGGGGATGAACTACTATTTGAATCAGAGAACCAGGAACTGGAGGAGAGCTCACAGATCACTCCTGACGGGTGAGGAAGGTTAGAACCATGATGCTTAAGGCTTAACAACTTAACAAAACAACTTAACAGAAACAAAATGGTTCACAGTTGAACAAAGATCAGAACTGAGGTTTTCTGAAGCCAAATCCCGTATTATATTCCAGAGTCAGAACCAGAATTCAGGTTTGTCTTCAGTAAAACAAGAAGGCACAGTCCTTGCCTCACTGAACAGTGAGGACTTCTTATAATCCGATGAGTTTACCTTTGCAAAGCACCAATGTTCCTGTGACATAGCTCATCTAATCATTACAACAATCCAGGGCGCCTGGGTGGCTCAGTTAGTTGAGTGTCCAACTCCTCGTTTCAGCTCAGATCAAGATAGCTGGGTCCTAGGATCGAGCCCCGAGAAAGGCTCTGTGCTCAGCATAGAGTCTACTCAAGTTTCTCTCTCTCTCTCTGTGTCTCTTCCCCCTGCCCTCCCTCTCTCTCAAAAATATGTAAATAAATCTTAAAAAAAAAAAAAAAACTACAGCAATCCTATGATGTAGGCACTATTATTATTCCCAAGAGGATGACTGAGGCAGAGGATAGTAAGTCATAAACTCAAGTACATACAATTAGTAAACAGTAGTCAGAACTAGTCAGGACTCAAACCCAGCTTATCTGGTTTCAGAACCCAAGCTCTTAACCACTAACTATACTAATACATAACAAAAAACGCACAAAGTGTCAATGAGGAGCTATAAAAAGGAGACCCAGAGAGAACTCTCCTGTAGGAATTGAAGTTTAAGGTGAGGGTATGACCTTTAATAAGACTTCATCCTAACTAAGAACGAATAAGAAGCTCCTGGGGTTTATCAGCATGAGAGTGAGATGATCAGATTGCACTTTATAAAAAGGCCAATCCAGCTACAGCACACATCAATAACTGGAGAAGTTCAAGGTGATTAGCTTGGAGGTTCAGGCAGTAATGCAAATAAGAGACAAGGAAGCCTTGAGCTAAGAGAGGAGAAAGGTTGTTGCTGGATTTAAGAGAGCTTAATGACATCAGTAGCTGTGGGCACCAGGGACTGGTTTTATGTTGAGGGAAGGATGGTCTCTAAGTTTTTCACTTGAGGGATGGGGCAGAAGGATGGCACTGCTATGTATTTAAGTGGGCAACAGCGTTAGAAGAAAAGGTTTTGAGGAAAAGGAAAATAATTTCTAGGTCAGACCTGAGTGTGCAGTGCCTATGAAGCATCCTTGTGAGATAAAAGGACTAAATCATGTACACGAACAGGTATGGAGCTCAGAAGGAAAGTGTAGAATGGAGATTACATACATTGCTACAGTAATGGCTTTTTCATGAGAGTGAAAATCCCTTTTGGACTTTTTCTGGTTAGGGAAAACAGGCACTAATGTAGTCTTTCCTGGAAAAGTGAAGAGGCCTAACAAACTTTGGCAAGTAGGGGATATACTTCCCTTTACGCCATTGTGGCTTATGAAAGGTTTCATTGGATCCTATGGTCTACTTTTGGATAGCTGGGAAAATCTGTATTTGAAAAGGAGAATACAGAATGATAAAAGACCTTAGGAACTATAATTTTTTTTTAAAGATTTATTTATTTGATAGAGGGAGAGGGCATGCACAAGCACGTGTATGAGCAGGAGGAGGAGCAGAGAGGAGGACAAGCAGACTCCCTGCTGAGAGCTAAACTGACCCTATGACCCTGATATTATGACCTTGAGCCCAAATCAAGAGTCAAATGCTTATTAACCAACTGAGTCACTCAGGCACCCCAGGAGCTACAAAATTTAAAGGCTGGGCAGAAAAATACAATGTAAAGTGAAAACAGACAGATACAAAACACTGAATATGGTGACTAAAAATTTTTCAATATTTATACAGGTGCATTTGAGAAACAATGGCCTTAAAATAGGAAGAGGTTTGGGTAAATTCAGGACACTTAAGACTTGTGACATATGTTTAAAATTAAGGGGTACAATCTTTCCATAAATGTGCATTAAATGGCGACCTGCTTCTCTTGATTCTAATGATTGTTATTTGTAATGGATTGGCTACTGGTAATGAGATACCAGGTATCAGGTGTTGTACAAGGAGAGTCTCCAGACTCTTGAAATAAGACAACGTGAGACATCAGGCTTTTTGTAATGAGAGATGGGACATAAAATCAATAAAAAAATAATAAAATCATTCAATAAAAGACAAGCATTTCTTAACCATGTACTCCTATATCTTTGCTATTTTAGTATGAGGAACAGAAAAAAACTTATATTACCTTATACACTTCACTAAAGCCACCTCTACCAAGCAGATGAAGTAATAAATATCTTTCATTTAACGTTGGGTGATCTTTGAACCTTAAGGGTGGGAGAAAAAGACACTTAGGCACATAAAAACATATACAAAAAGGTTCCTTCCATAATAAACTTCCATACTCTCTCTTTACTCTGAGCTTTCTTTCTTTCTCACTCTACTGTTAATTTTGAATTCCATTCCATACCACTTTTCATTCTCCACCTGCACGACTACTTTTAATCTTAACTCTTTGGTGTTTGCTAAGCTTAAGATTTGTAGCTGAACATTCAAGTTCAATAACCAATAGCACTGATAAAAACTCACCAACTACTGTAATTCTAAGAACTTTATGAAATCCCACAACTAGGCAGTAGGAATGATTTCCTGTGGAAAAATATACTTTTATATTGGGAGTATGGTTAATCAAGATTTTATAGGAGTATTGACATATGATTAAAAATAATTGCATGAAAAAAATAATTGTATGTATAAATTGGCCTTCATACATGATTAGATTTTACTGTCTTTGGACTTCTATAAATAAAATTTTAATTCCCAATTAATGAAATGAAAGTTTTAAAAAGAAACTTAGGAAAAAAAAACCACTCAGAGATAATACTCATTAGTATTTAACACTTATTGCTCCTGCTATATATTAAGCACTCACATGTATTAATTCATTCATTTCTCAACCAACTCTATGAAGCAGGCCTTGCTACTATCTCTTATTTTATAGATGAGGGCACCACTGCATAGAAAGCTTAAGTAACTTGCTCAGGTCAACAGTTAATACATGACAGGACTTAGCAGAAAAATGTGATTCCAAAATATGCACTCTTGAAATAAAAACAAAAACAATGAAAGCTTTATTAATTCCAGGAATAAATGTATTTTTAAATTCAAAATCAATTGAATATAGCTTTGACAATTTCTTTTCTTGAGGAACCTGTTAATAAAAGAGATTTCTGCTAAGGTGTGTGTGTGTGTGGTTTTTTTTGTTGTTGTTTTTTTGTTTTTTAAAGTAAACTCTACCCCCAATGTGAGGCTCAAACTCACAACCTGCAATCAAGAGTCGAATGCTCTACTAACTTAACTGAGCCAGCCAGGCACTCCTCTGTTTAGTTTTAAAGGAAATGTAAAGCTGTAACAATTCACTTAATTTTCATCAAGTGGACTAAGTCACATCCAGAAATAAATTTGAACATAATTTTCTGAAGAGCCAAGGGTAAATTAGTTTGGTCCTATCTGTTTTATTAGAATTTTCATCTGGTTACATTTTAGGTTATTCCATAACTGTATTATTTTCATTCACCTTATACATAGGAAGGATCTACATATTTATGAATTATACATACACAAGTGATCATGAATAGGCCTTCCCTTAAAAACAAGATATTCATAGTTCAAAAGACAAACTGGCCATTTCCAATTGTGATATTCATATTAGATCACGAAGCTTTAAATGACAAGTCTTACAGATAAAGTATAAAAAGACACTCTTCCTCTCCATCAATCAAATCCAAGTAGTACCTTGCTTAATTTCAGTCTTCTTCATAAAACTCCCACCAGTCCATAGTTATTTTCTCTTCTTTTGAGTTCCATTAGCATTTAATATCTATGGCACCCATTTTGATAAGCAGGGATAAGGGCAGAGGATGTGACTTTAATTTTTATTTTTTCTAAAGTTTTTGCATAAATCCTTTTAGTTGAAATAATTTCAACTATGGCTTACTGAGATCCTGTTAGTTGAAATAATTTCTCCTTCACTATGTAATATTAACTTTGATATTCAGTCAACAAATATTCATTTTGTGTCTAGCATATGCCAGGCACTGGTCTAGGCTCTGGGGATATAGCAAGAACAAAATGAAGTCTCTGCTCTCGTGTAGCTTACATTCTAATGTGAGGAGACAGACAATAAAAAAAATAAAACTGTAATTCCAGGTAGTGAAAAATGCTATGAAAAAATAAAGCAAGGCAAAGATAATGAGAGAGGGGATGGAGTGAGGCAAGACTACTATCTTATACAGGGTGGCCTAAGGACAGCCTCTCTAATGATCATTTGGAGTGAAATAAAGAGTAAGGCACTCAGATATTTGAAAAGAACACTTCAGGCAGAGGAAATGGCAAGGACAAAAGTCCTGAGATGGGAATGTGCTAAATAAACATGTTCGAGGGGCCAGCTTATCTACATTATAAATGAGGGGAGGATGACAGAGATGCTGGTGGTGAGGTGGCCAGAGATGAGATAATACATGGCCTTCTGAGCATGGGAAGGACTTTGGATCTTTTTCTAAGTGCTCTGAGAAGCCCCCCAACAAGGAAATACTGTGTTTATGCTCTCCATAGGAGAGAAAACTTTTATCATGTAAAACTTTAAAATATGAATAATGACTCACTGCGAATTATCTTCATTATTTATTCTTTTGAGCTCTCGAATGTGAAGATTTCTGACTCTTTCCAAACGTTCAAGTTCTGCCTGGATTTCTGCCTCTTCCTGAAAATGAAGAGAGGGGACTATAACAAGCTCAATTTATTTGCAATATAAAAAAGATATTTTTACCCATGCATCAATTTATTTTACAGTGACAGGAAGAATAGTATATTATAAAGTACCACTGAGTTAAAAGACCAAAGTGCACTTTTCAATGCCTGAAAGATGGAAAGAGATACGGCAAAGCCTATTTCAAGAAACCATCCTCCACATAAAAATCTATACCTAATGAGATGCTGAGTTTTATTCTGTAGTACAAGAAATCTATTTTTATAATATCTAAACTGAAAATGACTGCAAGGTTGTTGAAACTGACTTATAATACAAAATGAGATGAAAGTTTTATTTCTGGTACATCCCAATTTTAATTTAAGAGGGAATAATTTAGTAATACAAAACAAATGAAATGAATGTATTTTACAATAGTCAAAAAAGGAAGAAAGGAAGAAGACAGAACTGATTATTTCTAGTCCTTACAATGTTTGAAATACACAAACACACACACACACACGCAATCTGACTACTGATAAATCCCACTGTCATCTTAGAGATTCTAAAACAAAAATTATATGGATAGCTGTGGTAGATCCTCAGTTATCAGAGTAGCTCTAGGCAAATCCTAAAGAAATTAAACATTTAATATAAAAATTTTGGTATTTTTCATGTCTCAAAATAGACAATTTTGAGAACATTAAAAAAAAAATTAGACCTCAAATTAACCACCACCCATCTTACACATCTCTTTGATTTGTTAATATAAATAAATTTGAATACTACATAAGGGACAAATAAAATACATCAAACTTCAGGGCAAAATTCTAGAAATGCCCAATTTTATAGTATTTCTGAATATTTGTTGAGTAAATAAACAAACTGCCTTGGCCTAAATGTATACCCATTACCATTATAAATCTACACTACATGGAATAGAGGTTGTTTTTGAATATCAGATGTAAATATTTCTGTATTAGCACCTTTTCCTTTAATGATTTATCTTCTGATTTAAAAAATCCTTTATCTAAAAAATACTTCTGAAGTTTACATTGAAAATATAAGTATCATTTCATTCCAAAGCAAACAGTAAGCGATATAAAGGCTATAATACCTTTATCTAAGCTTAACCTTAAAGGAATATTCTAAGTATGATGAAGAAAAACAAATGTTCACAGATTAAAAAAACTAAATCTAAAAGTATGCTGTTTGTATTCCACTTGACCCTTAAAGTTATTTTTATTATTTTAAAATGAAACTCAACTGCTACTTGTTGCAGAGGTATTTAATATAGAGTAGGCATTAGATGATAAATAGAAACTTTCAAAATAGATTTAAGTGAAAATAAATCTTTCTAGAATTTTGGGGAAATTTTTTTGAAATACATACATTAAACAGATTGTCTTAATGTAACTGAAATATCTTCATTAATACAGTTTCAGTCACAAATATTTATTTTAATGAAAAAAGAAAAGGTAATACTCTAGGGGATTAAATAATTGAACACTCATTATATAGACAGGAAACAGATTAAAAACCTTTGGAACAAGACTCAAATCACTGCTTAATTGCCTTAATTAGTCATATAAAGTAAAATAAGAAACTAGCTATACAGGTATGTCTATGAAAAAATTCAAATTCATTTATACCACAGAAGGTAGAAAGTGGTAACCTTTTCTTTCCATATTACTAACATTTGTGGTCTTAAAATTTGCCATTACTTTGATTCTTACACATGTAGGAAGGTACTAAACAGTTAGTAGGTTTGTAGAATTTTAAATATCCAATAAAACTATGAGATGTCTATTTGGATACCTACTGAAATAACTTTTAACTTTTATTTGAAATTGTGGTATGGGGATACTATTTCAAAAGAGAATTTATAGAAATTAAATAAATGTATGAGATTCAACTAGGTTGTTGATACACATAATTACATTTGCTTACTATTTTTGGTAATCTTCAGAGGTCTATACAATGGCAGTAACCAATATTACAAAATAAATACTTGTTAAAGTAAAATATATGTCTATGTCAGTTAAGGAAACTTTTTTTGTCCTCTATAAAACATGGCAGGCATGTCCCATAAAATCTTACAATCCAAAAGCACAGGCAAGATGCATTTGGCTTGAATTATAAAGTTTACAGAAAAAAACAAAATGTCAGAAGCACTAAGGAAAAAAAAAAAAAAAAAAAAAGCTGGATCCTAAGTATTTAAGAGGAAATATCAAGGGAAGGAACTATGACCAAGTGTTTTTTTTTTTAATACCCGAGTCTTAAATACCAATAGACATAAAGTTTCCATAGTCAGTGAAATAGATTTACATCTTCCATATTGTAATTTAATATTTATTCCACACATCTTGGACCTTAAACCAAAGTGACAAACTTCTGGGGGAAAGATAATTCTGCAACTCTTAAGTAATTTCTCTTAAACTCCACTGGAAAAAAAAAAGTATACATAACTGTTATGTACTGAAGGTCTGTGTTCCCCTCAAATTTATATGCTTAAGCCCTGAACCCCCAGAGTGATGGTATTTGTAGATGGGGCCTTTGGGAATTAGAATTAGGTTAGGTCATGAAGGCAGAGCCCTCCTGATGGGATTAGTGGCTTTGTAAGGAGGTAGGGGAGAGCGATCTAACCTCCCCTTCCTGTCCCATCTTTGTGGGAGCACAGAGAACTGGACATGTGAGGACTTGAGAAGGCAGCCATCTAAAACTAGAAGAAATAGATCCTCACAAGAAACTGAATCCTGCTGGATTGGATGGACCCTGGTCTTGGATTTCCAGCTTCCAGAACTGTGAGAAAATTAATTTCTGTTGTTTAAGACACCTAGTCTACGGTATTTTGCTATGGTAGCCCAAACAGATTAATACACACACTTTCCGCTAATGTTAGGGCAATATGGCCTAGTACCCTTTCCTTATACAAATGGGCAAAGCCCAGTTTTGGTATGGAACCAGGGAACAACAGTCTAGAATACAGTAGTCTCATCAACTAATTTATATTCAGTGCAGTCATTTCCAAAGATATATCCTGTAAACTACATTCTCCTTGCTTGAGATCAACAATCTCTGGGCCGTCCTCAGAATTAATCATTTTCAGAGGGTTCAGGAGAAGCAAGTATGACCCAGACTTACAAGTGACCTGGATTCATTACAGAATGGAATCCTCAAACCCGTGGCAAAACTAGGCCAGGTTACTAAAATACAAGAGACATAACTCAAATAGATAGAGTGGGCTTAATAATACCAACTCTTAAGTCATCCACTAGCTGAGCAGTTAAAGCAGAGGTCTAGAAGAAACAAAGATATAGATAGCATCTCTGGAAAAGAACCGATCTTGGTTGGCACATTATGCTGTACAAGGGACATGAGTAAGAACAGATTTTGAGAGAGAGAGGTAGGTTTGATGATCACATACAACTTTTCTGTTAAAACAGAAAAGATACAGCAATGGACAATTTGACGGTATTTTAAAATAAGCTCTTAATATTCTGAATTAAAACCCAAGTCATACAAGTATGCAACAACAGATCTCAATATTGCCTCACAGTTTAACCTGCAAAACACACCACCTTAAAAACTTTTAACTTTTAAATTTTTATATGGAAGGCAAATTCCAAGGGCAACTTAACCAAAATGGTTTGTCTTTCAGCATAAGTTTGACATCGATATGCTTTCTATTTGTAGGCGAATTCTTTTTTGGCATCTTAATGTCCCCTCGGCTCACCATTCTAAGGCAATAGTATATGTAAAAATGCCAGGTTAAAACTGTTAGATGGATTTTTGAGCATTCCCCATAATGGTAATTTTTAAAAAAGCAATTATTAAAAGAAAGGTGGGGTGTGTAGGCATTAAAGCTATAAAGCTTTAAGAGTTATAAAATGCATTTTCACATGTAAAACTGATACATCTCCTGAAACAATTAAACATACTAGTTTAAATTTCTTTAACAAATCTTGAGTATGTTACATATTATATCCACAAAAACCCTATTTCAAAGAGCTGCTTTTTTTCTTTTCTTTTTTTTTTTTTTTTTAAGATTTTATTTATTTATTTGAGAGAGAGACAGCAGCAGAAATAGCGACCAGGTAGGAAAGGGAGAAGCAGGCTCCCCGCTGTGCAGGGAGCCCAATGTGGGGCTTGATCCCAGGACCCTGGATCATGACCTGAGTGAAAGGCAGACACTTAATCAACTTAGCCACCCACGTTCCCCAAAGAGCTGCTTTTTGAGACAAGCCAAGATAAGAAAGTATTTTGATCTTGCCTATAATCAATGAGAGTTGGTAACAAAGAAATTCTGTAGAGTGTATTATGAAGATGGCAGAAGACAAGAAAAGCTGATCACTTTGAACAGTCTACTCAACAGCACTATATAACATTACTTGGTCGAGGAAAACTAATTAAGAATGAGGTTTCAAAAAGTTTAACTCCAAATTCATTTTAGTAATATGAACAAGATTAATCCCTCAAAAGTTGGTATCTGCAGGTCAAATTTTTTTAATTTCATAAACCATAATGTCATTCTAAAAGTTTATCACCAGGAAAGTGACAGGTGAAATTAACAAAAGGCACTATTAAAAGCTAATGGAGAGGGCACTGCAGAAAAGAAGAAAATTATTAACAATTTACTTCACCTTTATCCTTACGTCCCCAGGTTATTTCTATTATATGCTTTCAAATACTTTAAATATGGATATGAGATACATGAACCATTGGAAATATGAATCAACCAACAAACTGAAAGACCCCACAGATAAAGCAAGTTTGAACTTATAGAGATAATCCTATTTTTGCTTGAATACGATTGTATAGATTGAAAATTGGGTAGGAGGCGGCGAGGGGACAAAAATTATGAAATTCCTGGGAGGCAGGGTTCATTCCTGACTATATAAATGCTTTCTTACTCCCCCCTCTCCAATCACTGAGCTGGTTCTTACTGATGAGCATACTGTATCTCCCTCAGATCTATTTCACTGGTGTAATTATTTTAGAACCTTAATGTTTTCCTGTCTCTACACTTCATTTCCTTCTTTTTAGGGAGAGGGTGTGAGGTGTGGAGGTGGGGGTGGTATTTTATTCTCTTTTCAAATGCATAAATACATACATTAAAACCCGAGAGGGCAGCCCGGGTGGCTCAGCGGTTTAGCACCGCCTTCGGTCCAGGGCGCAATCCTGGAGACCCGGGATCGAATCCCACGTCAGGCTCCCTGCATGGGGCCTGCTTCTTCCTCTCCCTGTGTCTCTGCCTCTCTCTCTCATGAATAAATAAATCTTAAAAAAACAAAACCCTGAGAATAACTGTTAAAATAGGTTTGATTCTGTCAGTTCCCCCATTTTATTTAAACAAAACAAAATAAAAACCTTTCCAGCAGCAAATAAATTTAACAATTCAACTGACTGGCAAAATTCAAATTATTTAGTACACTTCTCGAAAAAGGAATTGCAGCTGCTGTATTAGATATTACTTGATGTTAAACACGAACCAGATGCTGACATCACGCCACAGCACGTACGGGCACCATGCCTTACAGACTACTGTAGTCCTTTCCCCTGCTGCCTGCTTCCTTTGAACCTTTTTCAGGATTTGGGTGGATTCACAGACTTTTTTTTTTTTTAAAGTATGAAATGATTTAACTTTCTACACAATGATGGGAAGAGCCCAGTCTTCTAGACTCTCTTGACATACATGAATATACAGGTGACCCTTAAACATGGGTTTAAACTGCACGGGTCGACCTATAGGCAGATTTTTTTCAACAAATACAGTAAAGTACTGTAACTATATTCTCCTTATAATTTTAATAATGTTTTCTTTTCTCTAGCTTATTGTAAGAATACAACATATAATATAGAAAATTTGTGTTAATTGACTGCTTATGTTATTGATTAAGTCTTCTGGTTAACAGTAGGCTATTAGTTTAATTTTGGGGGAGGCAAGTTATTAGTAGGCTATTAGTAATTAGATTTTGGGGATGCAGAGTTTTGTACCCATGGGGGTGGAGGAGGGTTGATGTTCTTAATCCCTGAACTGTTCAAGCGTCAACTGTAAATGACATGGAGTTATAGTTCTGATTGGGAAGGGCCGGTGGCCAAGCAGTTTTCTTTTTTTGTGAAATAGTGATCTCTAGACTGAATTTACAAACATGATTAATTAAACTCTGCTCTAACCAATGGCTAACATGACTTCTAAAATTCTGTTCAAAATTTTAAAAATTCCATTCTCTATAAAACTGGATTAATATTAAACATTACAGAAGCAAAACACATTTTATGTCTAAATTTTCATTTTGGAAAAAAAAATAAAATAAATTTTCATTTTGGTAATTGAAAATCTACTACTGAGTTAAGACATATGACTGTAAATGGGCAAACACAGAGCAAAGAATGTTTATGGATACATAATAAGAGTTGGAGGTAATATATGAACAATGGAGTTTTCCTATCTACAGTCTGTCCCATGTTCTCTCAGCATAGTCATCTTTTATAGACAACTACTCATTTTTAAAAGGGAAGCAGTAGTAAGGACAGAATGTCAAGTTTAGAATTCTAACATTCTTCTTGGCACTTTTCTTGCCTACACATGCCAAGAAGTCAAGAACCTCATCACATTCTTCATGGGCTTAATCATGATCTTTTCTACTATAATGCATTTTCACCAGACTTCCATGGAAAATTATTGTCTATACAATAGCATCTTTTCTTATGTTTTGGAGAAATATAATGTACAATGTGGTTGGCTTTAATTGAGAGAAGAATTCCCAAGAGATTTCTTCTAGTCATGGCCATGAATATAAAGGTGAATACACAGATTTAGAGATTAAATCCTCTAGAATTATACTGTTCATTATTTTCATATTTTTATTCAAACCTAAAGTGACAAGAAATGTCACATATGCAAACTTATTCTCTGTGGTTATACTAAGGACTTGATAAATCAGATGACAATGGTATTCTAGAAAGAAAGACCAAAGGAGATATCAAACTTCAAGAGTATTTGGGGGTCAATTCACCTAAAACCAATGCCCTGTATTCTCCACTGTTCAAAAGGCTTGTAGACAATCCATTGTCTTCCATTTCAACTAGTTGCAAGGTCCACTGTGAAGGAGTGAGAAAAGAGCTGTGTGCTTGTTCTTGACCTGTAAAGATTTCATCATGGAAGATTAATACTGATGCTGCTGCTGCCTGTTACTGGTTGTTTCTCTTTGCAGGTGCCAATATCGGTCAGAGAACAGGATTTCAGTGGCAGAGTTGTTGCTATACTGTTATCTCTTCAGAACGGAGGCACAAGGAGAGATGAATGCCACATCGCAAGGAGCAAAGGAGAGAGAGAGAAAGAAATGGTGTCAGGTGGCATGTTGGATGTGATTTTTGTTTTAGTAGAGATTGAGATGACTGCAAATTGTTTAGCTGATTCCTTCGGTCTGCAAAGATACATTTGTGTTGGTGCTGATGATTCTTGACTAATCCTGTTTCAATTACAAGTTGGTTATGTTTTTCCAAAAAAAAACTTATGGCACTTATATTCAGGACTTACAAATCTCTCTCTCTCTCACTCACTCATTCTCTTTCTTTTTCTTCCTCTCATGCACACACACAACTCAAACATATACATTATAAAGGCCAGTATCTACTAACACTATTTAATATTCCATACTGGGATGTCAAATTTTCTATATGCATTATTTTCCTTCAGCTAATCAGGTATTTTAAATCTAGAGGATGACAAAACTTGAAGACTAAAAAAAATAAAGAGCAACATACATCTGCATGCTGTTCACATCACACACTTGAGTAATAGCAGTGTCAAGACCGTTCTTAGTCCTCGTAACTTTCAAAATTCTTATTTCCTCATCATTTTGGGATACTATGATGGTTAACTTGTATCATTTAAATAAAATTATGACTACAGAGAGAATCTATTACAGGGATGATGGTTTTTCAGGAATTTTTTAAAAAAGTTATTTGTGTTAATTTAGTAATAATCCTAGAAAAGCATATCCATAGTTTTCTTCATTTCCAGAATAATCTAAACTATATAAACAAAAACCTAGCAGAATGCCTCACATCAAAAAGATAAATTCCCATAACTAGAATTTGTTGAAGACTGGTATCAAAACAGGATCGATCATAAAAGCTAATTGGCATATAATTTGTTAGTTTCCTTAAATCTATAGATTCCACATATGGCACAGGTACATAAAATAGGATAGTTAGTAGCCTTGCCTCAAAGAACCAACTTTTTAAAGACAGAAAATAATTTCCACTGCAACTACAAGCTTTTAATAAGGGATAACTGGGTAAGTTTGTACATAATTACCTCAAGCGAAAAGTTGTTTTTTAAAAACTGTTTCAGGAATAATTTGCATAGTCTCCACAGATTTTAGTATATAGTTCTCTGTTCTACTCTGTTAAATCCTAAAGCTACATAAAAGGCAAGACTATGTTAGAGAGTATTTATAGTTTTTATTTAAAAAATGTGCTTTTTCAGTTGACCTTTAAAAATAAATTTAGAGTGAAAAGCAATATACCAGCTAATAAGAAATATTCTACCTAATATAATAGTCACTAACAATACTCAAGGAAAATAATATGTGAGGGAAAGAGAGCATTTGTGTGAAAAACTTAACTGTTCTACTTTACCTGCAATGAAAACGAAGCATGTTTCTGAAAAAAACAAAAAGCAAACATCACCTCTATTCTAAGACCGATGCAAAGAAAGTTACAAGTGAATTAATTCTTCTGAATGAATACAAAGAATCAATGTGCAAATCTACATAAAATAGAAGAATTGTAGGAATAAGTATAGGTACCCTCCACTGGAATGGAAGTGGAAAAAGGTTCACATTTGGCTTTGCTGGTTACTAGCTGTATTAATTTTGACAAAACATAGGGAGAAGATCTTGGTATTCAAAAATTTAGCATTAATGTTCACTCTAGAATGGTTAAAACTTCAAAGTCCATAAAATGTAATATCATGTAATTTTTCTGAAATAGGAATTTGAATCATGCCTGTTATCAAGCAGAGTATGGATATAAGTCAATCACATAGTGAATGAGTGAGCAATGATTTCATAAAAATAACTGAAAATATTAAAGAATTCTTGATATATTAAAAAAAATGATGCTGCACAGTGACTTTCCTGATCTCAGAAAACAAAACTAGTAAGCCCTCAGCCCCAGAAACATCTGTTTATGTTAGCCACTGACTGACTTTTGGAGACTTCTGCTTAACTTTCATTCCTTACTCTAGCACTCTAATAGTTTTGGATTTATATTTCTAACCCTGCAGAATAGCACAGAATGTGAACTGAACTTTATGATTTATTCAATGGTAAATATACTTTTTTTCATACTTCAGTTTACCTATTCAATTACTATGATGATCTTTATAAAACACAAAGCACATCATAAATTATTCATTTCAAGAAAAAGAAAATAGGCCTTCTAGTCTCTCATGTCCAAACAACATAGGCTCAATGAAATAAGTTTTCTCTTTTGGTGCCCACAAATCTAATAATTTTACTGAACTTTAAGAGCTTTTATTAAAGACAGAGAGAGAGAGAGAGAGAGAGAGAGAGAGAGAATGCTGGGTCTCCAAATCTAAACTCTAAGCTGACACAGTATAGGTTAATTCCTGTGTAGGTTACAAGGACCTCAAATATTCACATATCAGAACCAGCCTATGATAGAAATTATATATTACAAGTTGAGCACAGTTCATGTCAGCTTAATAAGCCCTGGAGCATAGGGAGCTGATAAGATAGAGGCTATTACATCTTTTCTCTTGTTCTCTATGTGTTAAAAATGTCCAATCTACTTCTTTAGAAAACAGAATGACCTATTTTAATGGCCTATTTTCCAACCATGCTTTAGAATGCCAAATAAATTATTTTTAAAACACGTTGACTTAATGGTTATTATTTAATTTTGCAACTCAAAAATTAATATCCAGTGGTAAGCAGGCAGCTGTTAATTATTTGTGCTCTAAGATGACACTATTTATTCAAGTTTGTTCTCTATATGTACTACCAAAAACTTTCTTTATAATGCATTCATTTTTCTCACCCAAAATAGCCTCCTAGAAGAAAATGTGAGAATTCAAGCCATGAGAGCATATTTCAGCATTAGTAGTTTATCCACTCTCCCAAAATATTCCTTGATATTGGTCAAAGAAAAGTAATATTGTAAATCGGTTAAGAAGATAAAGTTAGAAATCTATAGCTGCTCAGTAAATCTGATAAAAGCTGAAAAAAATAAAACAGGAAAAAGATTATGGAGGGGACAATTATTAGAAAGAATGAGTAAATACAAAAAAATGGAAAAGTCAAAACAGGAAAAGAGGCTAATATGGAGGTTAGACGAGAAAGTGTAATATTCTACAACAGCTTGCAACTGTTTATATAGTATCTAGATGTTTAGGTATACCTCATTTTACAACACTTACACAGAAATGTTTCGGAGAAACTGAACATTTTCAAAGTACCAGGAAAGCTTTAAAATCAACCAAGCACAACCAATCAAAACCAAACCCAAGCCCTTCTCTGGAGCTTTTCAAAAAGTGAAGTATTTTTGGTAATACAAATAGCCAATTCCTAATTTAACTGTTTAAAATTTCAGATTTTATACAACAGGTTTTTATTAAATAAGATACATACATGTAAAATCTCATTATTAGAGTAATTTTAAATTATTATATGTGAAGATAATAACCTTTCAGTTAAAGTGTCCCACTATCATGAAAAGATGGTTAGAAAATAATTTATAAATCTTTACAGGGGACATCAAACATAGGTCTCTATGAATTCATTATCAAAATAGCTTAGGTGGATCCACAAATACCAGTACTACATCTGTACTACAAAATCCTTCAAGAGTCCCATTACAGCTCCATCTGTTACAGATGGACAGACTAAAGTTGTCTACTGTATCTCAAAGAGCAGGAAAAATAGTAATTACAACAAAACACAATACACCTTAAAAAAAAAGACCAGAATAAATCATTTTAGAATTTCCAGTTAAAGTAGTTTGGGGCTGAAACTTTTCTGAGCAGGGGCATAGACAGATACGGCATAGTTAAAAACACTAATGCAAATTATATATTATATATTATATATATATATGTGTGTGTGTGTGTGTGTGTGTGTATATATATATATATATATATATATATATATATATATATATATATAAAATTCTGTTCTGGTCCCTGTAATTGAATGGCAAAGGGTCTGAAGCACCTTGATAGCTCCAAAAAACAAAACAGTATGATAGCAGCTGCTACCAGAATGGGTTTCTCTGTCCTACTTCACCTTATCCCAGGAAGAGAACTTCACTGAAGCTATCAATCTTAGTTTCGATTAGTTTCCTAATTTAATTTCAGCGATTATTCAGCCTATTAAAAAATATGTAAGTAATGTGACAAAAAACAGAATAAAAAATGGGTCAAAGAAAAAGTATTTTACATCTGTCAGTAACTTAATTTTGAGTAGGAAAATCCACTCTGTTTTTATTTGAAATGGCTTGAACTAAAAATATGAACTATTAAAAACAATGAACTGATTACAATTTCATAGTTTACAAATCAATACAAAGTTATACATTATAAAAATGTACTATACTAACACACAGCAACATTCTGATACATTATATAACTTTATACTATTCTGATGATTAGGTTCTTCTAAATTTGCCAATGTACATATATTAATTGAAACATCTCATCAAGCATTTGATAGCTTAAAAGTTAAGCCAAAGAAACAAGTTTGTTATTAATTTATAATTATTTATTATAAATAGGCACAAACAATATGGAAATTTACATTTCATCTTAAAAATGAAGCATTTTTACAAAAATAGTATTTAAACAGAGTAATCTTAAGATCCTGTAAGTCTGGCTAGGAGTTACTTCTCCACTCAGGGACATGGTATTATCAGCATCTCAATGTTTATTTTTATTTTTATTTATTTATTTATTTTTTTCATCTCAATGTTTATAAGCTGCCACAAGGTAAAGGAATGTTATTTTAATATATTTAACTTAAAAATACAACTTTAATGCCCACCCCACCCCTCTTTTTTTGGTCTCTTTGGGTACTTTCTCTCTTTAAATGACTTTTCCAAAAAGACTTATAATACAAACATTCCACAACCTCCAGTAACAAACTAAATATTTAGCATATGCTTCACATACCTTTTTGAGATGTCCTAGTCTAAGTTTGAAAATTTCTTCCTGTTCATGATATTCTGCCAAAGTCAACCTGTTAAAAATGAAATTGTAATTCTAGATATTAAGATTAATAGTTATTTCTTATTTACAACCAGCAAAAGAACATAAAATAAATGGAAACACTACAATGTTGACAACTTTCAGCCCAAAATATAATAAGCAAAAAGTCCTTTAAAATATTCTTTAAAATGCGTCTAATACTTAAAGATGGAACAACTAATTCATAAATTCAGCAACTATTTAATGAATGCTATGTATCAAGTCATGTTCTAGAATTTCAATCCTAAGGGTACAATGAAAAAGACATTTTCTTCTTTCATTTTAGTTTGAACTTACATTCTATAGTTCCCACTAAGGAGGCAGAAAAGAAACAATTTAATAAAGAAATAAAATCATCCCAAATAACAGTAAGTGTTATGAAGAAAACAAAAAAGGGTGGTATGATAATGACTGTATTACACTAATTTGCACAGAGTGTTAGGGAGGTGGTCTTGATCAAAACGAAAACTACAAGAAAACCTGGGGTAGTATGTTTGAGACATAAGTTAGAGCAAGTGCAAGGATGCTAAGTTGGACACAGGCTGGCATACTCTGAGAAAAAAATATAAACATCAAAACAGCCAGAGAGGCGGTGAGCTATAGGAGAGGCAAGCAGGGGCCAGCTTATGTATGGACTTCCAGACTAAGGAATGAATTTCATTTTACTCTAAGAGTACTAGAAAATTAATGCAAAGACAGTCCAGTTGGGTACTGGTTTAAAAAAAAAAAAAAAGGAAAAAACTAGAACATTTTTCGTTTTTCTGCTTCCATATGTGAGGAAAAGGAATGCTAAAACTATACTCAAAGCATCAAATTTTTAATAAATATAAATAAAAGGGAATCCCTGGGTGGCGCAGCGGTTTAGCGCCTGCCTTTGGCCCAGGGTGCGATCCTGGAGACCCGGGATCGAATCCCACATCTGGCTCCCGGTGCATGGAGCCTGCTTCTCCCTCTGCCTGTGTCTCTGCCTCTCTCTCTCTCTATCATAAATAATAAATAAAAATTAAAAAAAAGAAATAAAGGCTATAAATGTCCTTTAAAAAAATAAATAAATATAAATAGAAGACTTTAAATCTTGAAAGTGCTTTATGGTTATTTTATTAATTTTAAATATTCATATATAACTTTGAAAAAAACTAGCTTAATATATGTAGAACCATTAATAAGACATAAACACTTATAACATTTCCTAGTAAAAAATGATCCTGTTTTCTGATAAAAGAAACCACTCCACAGTAAAACAACCTCCATTTCACACTATAATACTGAAAGAATTGCTTTTATCTATCATACTCAAGCTTGTTTGTTTACTCATGTATTCTGGGGGTATCTGGCAAAAGCTCCTAACCCAGATATGATTTATTTATGTTTATTCAGGTCCTTCAGCAACATTTAGTATAAATGCTATTCTCCTTTAGCTAGATGTTAAATTTACTAATTCTAAAGAAAGCCTATTCAAAGGAAACAACAATCTTCCAAGAAATTCAGTTCGTATTCCACTAGAAATACCTTAAGAGTGAAAAAATAAACATTTAAAATTAAATCTGTCTACCAAGTCTTAGGTTAACACAACTGCTGGGTTTTATTACACCAAATAAAGCAACAGTGGACAGCTGCAGCAGATGCTTCAGGTAGACTTAGAGAAGTGTAGCAGTGTGAATGTAGAGGGAGTTAAAGGGAGAAGAGGGAAAGGTGATATTAAAAGGTTTAGAAAAAAAAATAAAAGGTTTAGAAACTAAAAAGGATAAAATCTCAACTAATCCAATAAAGAAAAGCTATAGGAATTTATGGCAAATAGTTTCTGGATAGGCATATATATGCCACCAATGAAAATCTGGTGCAATTTGAATTTCCCCAAATTTTTGAAACTGTATTCTACTAAGAAGTTTGGCTCTCATGCAAATTTGCAGTCTTTATATATGCAGATGGCTGGGAATTTCTGTATTTGGAGGTAAGCATATTTAGTTGGTGTATTTTTCAACTAGTATTCTTGTGAGTTAAAAATGAATTAGTATCAGTTCAATGATGATTTAGTTTGTTGAATATATTGTTTGGTTAATCTTACAACATAACGTAATGCATATCTGGTATTCAATAGCATTTAGTTCCAGTTGTTAATATGCTTTGTGTTGTGGTTCAAATCATCCACATCCCTATTAGCTAAGGCAAAGTCATACAAATACTCCCTCCCCAATTTTCTTAGTAGAGTGATACTTCTTCATTGATTTAAAAAACTTTGACCCCAGAGCATTATTTCACAGGTCTACTTTGATATTAAACACATACAATTCCCACTAAAGATTAATGGCACCTTTCATCATCAGCAGAATTTAGCTATTTCCTTCCTGCATTTTGAGTACTACTACTATAACTACTATTAAGCTTCAAGTAAATAGGAAAGTATATATATTCACTAATTTCTCTATGCTTGGTTTTGAAATATTAATAAACAAATTCTGCAGAAAGTACTAAATACTAGACTACTGAATTTCTATGGCAGTGATTCTTACCATTTTATGATAGTGGATATCTGAAAATAATCTAAAGGAATTTATAAACATTCTCCAGAAAATTTCACATATACATAAATTTGGGGATTCACAGCTCTCCGTTTAAGAATTCCTATTCCAGATTGTCTCACCAAATAGAATGCAAGCTTCAAAAAACAGCAAAGGAGACATTTCTTAAATTTCTCTGCATTTCCCTAGCAGGATGTATCTGACATATATTAGAGATCTTAAGATATCTCTGTTGTCATTTCATTATTATTTTCATTAATGAAATGTTTTTAATTAAAATGTAAAATATCTGAAAATGAACAAAAAAGTAAAATAAATTTAGGTAAAAATTGAGGACAATCCTTTTCCAAGAATAAAAAGAGCTAAGCTAGGATAATTAATGTTAATTTTAATGGCATTTAAATCCTACATAATTATTTTTATGATGTGTTTTTAAGACCCTAAAAAAGTTCACACTCTTAAGCAAGTCAGTTGGTTAGGTTACTTAGCAAATCTTTTATTCACAGATGTGAAGATAAAGTCTAATTCCTCCCTATATGAATCATACCTGGTATTACAGCCTGAATGATTAATATGTTATTAGGTTCAAATATAATATGTGTGCTTATTTAGAGGCATGCTAAAAGCTCCTAAAATAGGTTTATATAAAACTTTATTTTAAAAGCCAAGAAAAAAAAAAAAAGCCAAGAAACTTAAACCTCAAACATAAAACTTAATAACTCTTGATAATCTTCCATAATGAGTCTGAATGGATGAGAATTTTATTTTTAATCCAAAGAACTGTTTTATAATAGTTTGATATAAATGTGAGATGACTGTAATAGAAATACTGAGCACAAATAACAGAAAACAAGATACTCATTTCAAACAAATTTGATACTCAATTCTTTAAAGACATTCTGTTTAAGAAACTCAAAGTTAAGGAGTGCAAGCTATGGTAAATAAGACTATTACAGGCACTTAAGAAAAAAAAAGAAAAGCAAGCCCATTTATTTGTACAGTTTAGCAAACATTTACCAAACATTAAGCTATGCACTATGCACTAAGGATTAGATTTTTTAAATGAGGAAGGGTAAAACAAACAAACAAATAAATAAATGAGGAAGGGTAGGACATGAGAGTAGTCTGCCTTTGAAAAGCCCCCCAAAAAACTAGCAATAGAAGTTCCTCAACATGGGGCACCCAGGTGGCTCAGTTGGTTAAGCATCTGCCTTTGGCTCAGGTGGTGATCTCAGGGTCCTGGGATTGAGACCCATTTTGGGCTCCCTGCTCATGGAGGCCTGTTTCTCCCTCTCCCTTTACCCCTTCTCCTGCCCCCTGTTCATGCTTGCGCTCTCTCTGAAATAAATAAAATCGTTAAAAAAAAAAGTTGTTCCTCAACATTATATAGGACATTTATTTATTTATTTATTTATTTAAGATTTTAATTTATTTATTCATGAGAGACACAGAGAGAGAGAGAGAGGCAGAGACACAGGCAGAAGGAGAAGCAGGCTCCTTGCAGGGAGCCCGACATGGGACTCGATCCTGGGTCTCCAGGATCACGCCCCCTGGGCCAAAGGCAGCGCTAAACTGCTGAGCCACCTGGGCTGCCCTATATAGGACATTTATTAAAAACCCACAAATGACATCATATTCAAGGGTGAAAGACTGAAAGCTTTCACCATTAAGATGAGAAATAAGACAATGATGCTTTCACCATTACTATTTCATGCTGTACTGGAAATCCTATCAGTAGAGTTAAGTAAGAAAAAAAATAACATCATGCATCAGAATAAGTAGTAAAACTATCTCTATTTGCAGATGACATAACTCTAAGATGTAGAAAACCTCAAAGAACAAAGAAAAAACTACCAGAGCTAATAAATCAGGAAAGGGGCAGGGTCAAGATCAACCCACAAAAATCAACTGTGTTTCTACACACCAGCAGTGAACAATCTAAAAAGGATATTAAGAATACAATTCCACTTATAATACAATCCAAAAGAATAAATTTTCTTACTCAGAAATAAATTTAACCCAGGAAATGATTTGTACACCAAAAACTACAAAACAGTGCTAAGGATGTTAATGGAAACTAATTAAATGAAAAGACTTACATTCATGGATTAGTAGACTTAATACTGTTAAGAGGGCAATCCTCCCTGAAGTCATCAATATATTCAATATAATCCTAATCAAAATACAAATGGGCGATTTTGCTAAAATGGAAAAAAAATTACAACAGGCCTCAAATAGAAAAATAATATTGAAAAAGAAAAAACAAAATTATAGGACGCCCACTACCTTTTTCAAAACTTACTACAAGGTTATGGTCATTAAAACAGGGTGGTACTATCATAAAGATAGACATTGAGGCCAAAGGAACAGAAATGGGTACAGAAATAAACCCAAATATTGATGGCCAGCTGATTTCTGACAAGAGTGCCAAGACCATTCAACGGGGGAAACAATAGTCTCTCTTCAATGAATGGTGCTGGGACAACTGGATAACCACATGCAAAAGAATGAAGTTGGATCCCTACCTCATTCTATATAAAAAAAAAATTTAACAAAAAAGGGATCAATAATTTAAATATAAGAACTAAAACTAGAAAGCTTGTAGAACACAGCATAGGGGTAAATGTTCTTGACCATGGATTTGGTAAAGGACTCTTAGATTTGACACCAAAAGCATGAGCAAAAAAACAAAACAATGAACTTATTGTTTAAAATCATAAAAATCAAATCAAAGGATATTATCAAGAAAGTAACACAATTTATAGAATGGGAGAAAATACCTACATATCATATATCTGATAAGGGTTTAGTATCAAGAATATATAAAGGACTCTCATAAATCAACAACAAAAAGACAAACAGCTGGATTAAAAACTGAGCAAAAGGGCAGCCCCGGTGGCGCAGCGGTTTGGCGCCGCCTGCAGCCTGGGGTGTGATCCTGGAGACCCAGGATCGAGTCCCAGATCAGGCTCCCTGCATGGAGCCTGCTTCTCCCTCCGTGTCTCTGCCTCTCTCTCTCTGTGTCTATGAAAAAATAAATAAAATCTTAAAAAAAAAAAAACTGAGCAAAAGACTTCAGTATCTATACAAAGACCACAAGCACATTAAAAGACATTCAACATTATTAGCCATTCAGGAATGCAAATCAAAACCACAATGAGATGATACTTTATAGCTACTAGGATGACCATAATAAAAAAAACAGAAAATAAAAAGTGTTGCCAAGGATGTGAAGAAATAGGAACGCTGGTGGGAATGTAATATATTGCAAATACGAAAAATAGTTCAGCAGTCCTTCAAGAATTTGAACACAGAACTGCCATAACTTTGCAGTTCTAATCCTAGGTATATACTTATAAAAATGAAAACATACGTCCACACAGAAACTTGTACATAAATGTTTATATCAGCATTAATCATAATAGCCAAAAGGTAGAAACCATCTAAATGTTCATCAGTGGATGAATGGATAAGCAAAATGTACATACACATATAATGGGATATGAGTCAGACATAAAAAAGAATGAAGTACTGATACATGCTATAACATGGATACACCCTGAAAATATTATGCCAGGTGAACGCAGGCGGACTATTCAGAAAAGGCAAACACATAGAGAGAAAAATGATTATCTGTTAATAGGAGATGAAGGGAGGAAGAAATAGGGAGTGATTATTTAATGAGTATGAGGTGTTCTGAGTTAATAAAAAGTTTTGAAACTATAAGGGAGGTGATGGTTGCATAACACTGTAAATGCACTAAATGTCACTAAATGGTTAAGTGTAATGTGAATTTCACCTCAATATTTTAAAAAAAGTATCATTGTGAAAAAGAATGGAGGGGTGTGGGAAGGATGAAAGTAGTCAGCCTCTGAAGAGCCCAAATGTTCTCAACACAATGCAATAATAGCTGAATTGAGAACTAATGATTTATACCAAGTACTACTGTAGTACGCAGAATAATGGCCCCCTAAAGATGTCTACATTGTAATCCCTGCGACATATGAGTATGTTAAGTTACAGAGCAAAGGAGAATTAAGACAGCAAATCAGTTCACCTTAAAATAGGGAGTTATTCTGATTACCTTTGTGGGCCCCCCATGTAATTACAAGAGTCCTTACAGGCAGAAGAGAGGGGAAGATGTGTCAGAATCAGCATGGTTAAGACATAAGAAAGACTTCACTGGCTATTGCTGGCTTGCAGATGGAAAGAGATCATGAACCAAGGAATGTGGATAGCTTCTGGTAGCTGAAAAAGGCAAGGAAACGGATTGTCCTCTAGAGTCACCAGCAGGAACACCGCCCTGATGACACTCTGACTTTGGCACAATGAGACCCATTTGAGATTTCTAATCTCCAAGACCATAT
This sequence comes from Vulpes vulpes, assembly GCF_048418805.1. Classification (NCBI taxonomy): domain Eukaryota; kingdom Metazoa; phylum Chordata; class Mammalia; order Carnivora; family Canidae; genus Vulpes; species Vulpes vulpes. Next base: position 16,401,178 of record NC_132782.1, read on the forward strand.
GAGAATAAGTTTGTGCTTTTTAAGTCACTAAATATGTGGTAAATTGTTACAGCAGCAATAAGAAACTACTACAGATCTTGGTAACCTAGATGTGGGATGCTCCTATAACAAACACCTAAAAATGTGAAATTGGTTCTGGAAATGGGCAGTGGGCAAGAGGCTAGAATTTTCACGAGCATGATTTTAAAAAGCGTAGACTGCTTCAACAGCCTTTTAGCAGGAATATGGATATGAATAAGTGAGGACTCAAGGAATTCTGAAGCACAGTAGAGAACACATAGTCACATTAGAAAATTCCGACAGTCATGAGCAAACTGTTGGTAAAAACATGGACATGGGGTGCCTCTAGTGCCTCTTGAGGACTCAAGAAAACGAGGAATGTGTTACTGGAAATCATAGGAATGGGATCAATATTATTATGGAAGAAAGCTTAGTAAAACTGTATCCTATAGTTATGCTAAAAGCCACGTTTTAAAAAAAGGTTTTCTTTCTTTTTTTTTTTCTTCTAAATAGACTCCACACACCCAGTGTGGAGCTTAACATAGGGCTTTAACTCATGACCCTGAAGGTCAAGACCTGAGTGGAGATCAAGAGTTGGACCCTGTAACCAACTGAGCCACCTGGTGCCCCTGAAAGCCAGACTTAAAAGAAATGAACTTGAATATTAAGCTTAGGAGATTTCCAAAGTACTGGAGGTGTGGCCTGGTTTCTTCTTGGTGTTTATATTAAAATGTGAGAGACATAATTAAGGGAAGAAATGGTCAACAAAAAGGAACCAGAAAGAAAAAAAAAAAAGGAACCAGGACTTAATAGTTGAAGAAATTTTCATTCTATCCAGAGTGTCAAAGACACTAAGATTGAGATTCACAAAAAGCTGCTCTATTTAAAAAAACAAAAACAAAAAGGGCACAGATGGACAACATTTTTGCTAATACCCCAGAGAGGTGCGAAATAGTCTTTAAAAGATGAAGTATGCAACTCATAGGTCCCTTCAGCTTTCTCAGCAGAAGTCCAAACAGCAATGGGATCAACAAGAAGAAAACGTGGAGGATCCTCTTATCTAATGGAGTGAATCCCTGTGTCAGAGAGGGGAGATCCACAAGATTTTCTGACAACTTTAAACAAAAACATTGCCAGGTTGGAACTTAAAAGGACAGAGACAGTACAAAATGAAAGGCTGTCAGACCCCCAAAATTCTACAAACAAGAAATAGGCTGACAAAGCTACTCAAGTTACAAATACATGCTAACCTTAACAAAAAAGAAACCTTTGTGAAAAAGACTCCGAGGAAAGACCCTTGTGTCCAGAAGGCGGAGCCATAGCCCTAGAAAATTATTACTAGACTTTGAAACCAAATGGGAATTTGCCTGGATGGATTTTAAAACTACTTGGGAGCAGTGACTCTTTTTTTTTTTCCTGTTTGAACAGGAATGTCTGTTATCCTATGCCTGTCCGCACCCCTCTATTTGTGAGGAGAGAAGTTTCTTTCTTTCTTTTTTTTTTTTTTTTAAAGATTTTATTTATTTATTCATAGACAGAGGCAGAGACAAGGCAGAGGGAGAAGCAGGCTCCATGCAGGGAGCCCGATGTGGGACTCGATCCCGGGTCTCCAGGATCACACCCCAGGCTGCAGGCGGCACCAAACCGCTGCGGATTTTGAAACTACTTGGGAGCAGTGACTCTTCTTTTTTTCTGTTTGAACAGGAATGTCTGTTATCCTATGCCTGTCCCCACCCTTCTATTTTGTGAAGAGAGAAGTTGTTTCTTGAGGTTGACAGATTCAGAATTGTGTTTTGGGGTAGATTATACTGATTCTCACCCATACCTGATTTAGGTGAGATACAGAAAATTTGAGCTGATGAAATTTTGGATGTTGGTTTGATGCTGTAACTGGGTTGGGATGTAATTATAATTGGGATGTAGGGTTGATTCTTCTGGGGATGTTGGGATAGGATGAGTGTATTTTACAAGTGGGAAAGATGTGGATCTTGGATCAGAGGGAAGACAGGCAGAATACTGGCTTCCAAAGATACCACATCCTAATCTTTGAAATTTGTGAATATGTTACCTTACATAGCAAAAGATTAAGTGGGATTAAGGTTGCTAATTAACTGACCGTAACATAAGGTAATTATCCTGGATAATACAGCTATGAGTATACAGAGCAAAGAAAACAATTTTTTATCTGAAAAATACAAGGAAAAGACACAGAAAAGATAACATCTGAGCCTGATCAAAGAGGAGCAGCAGAGGGAAGCCAGGAAGAAGAAACAGGGCATAAGAGGCATCATGGTGACCCAAGTATACAGCATGTAGATACACAAGCAAAAAGAAAAATCAGGGTACAGTGTAGATTAAGGAAGTTCTACTGATAGCTAAGAGTTTTAACAAGAGATCAATGCTATAGGTGCCTGAATGGTTTGGTCAGTTAAGCATGTGACTCTTGGGCTTAGGCTCAGGACATGATCTCACGGCCATGGGACTGAGCTCCACATCAGGCTCTATACACACAGATGGGGAGTCTGGTTGAAGACACTCTCTCTCCCTCTGCCCAGTCACCCCCTCTCCAAAATTAATACATAAATCTTAAAGAAAAAAAAAATCAATGCTGAATTTTGTGTCATGTTTTTTGTTCTGGCATCTATTAAGATATTCATATTATCTTTCTCCTTACACGGAAAACTACAGATTTTTAAAACATTAAACCAACCCTGCATACCCAAAATAAACCCAACTTGGTCTTGATAAATTATCACTTTTATATATTATATGTTGGATTACTAATATTTTATTCAAGATTTTTACATTTGCCTTTATATAAATTGAGATTAGCCTATAGCTTTCCTTCTTCGTAACATCTTTGTTAAATTCTGACACCTAGATTATGCTGGTCTCATAAAATAAGTTGGAAGTATTTCTGACTCAGCTATTCTTTTTTAAAAAAAAGTTTTTCAAAAGACTGGCACTATTTCTTCCTTAAATGGATGTTACAATTCATAAATGATTTGTACCTGGAGTTTTAATTTTTCAAAAAAGATTTTAGAGAGTGAGGGCAAGAGAGACAAGAGGGAGAGCAACTTTAGCGGACTCCTTGCTGAGCTTTGAAGTGGGGCTCAATCTCATGACCCTGAGATCACCACCTGAGCCACGAAACCAAGAGTCAGATGTTCAATTGCATCACCCAGGGGCACCTGGATTTTTAATTTTTTAATTACACAGTTTCTTTAATAGTCACAAAACTATTTAGATTTTTGTTTCTTCTAATGTCAATTCTGTTGAGTTAGAGTTTTCCAGAAATTTATCCATTTCACAAAAATTTGAAATTTAAGCCATTTATGTTTTGTTTTTCTTAAAATACCTGTAGACTCTAGTAAGATTTCAGATTTCATGCCTAATTATGATTGTTTTATCTCTTTTCAATTTTATTAGCTGTTTTGTTTTGGAATAAAACATACATTTTTTGGACTGGTTGATTCTCTGTATTGTATACATTTATTTGTGTCATTAATTTCTGCTCTTATTTTTTCCCCTCTTCCTTCTTAGGTTAATTTTTATTTATAAGTTCAATTACTAAGAAATGTGTGTGTTGAAATCTATTATGACTTGTGCATCTGTCCATATCTCCTTAAAATACTGTCAATTTTTCATTTATCTTGAGGCCATGTTATCACATGCATACAAGTTTAAAATTACTATATGTTCCTGGTGATTTGAGCCACTTATAGTTACAAAATAACCACTTTATCATTTTTTGCCTTAAAATTTACTGTATCTCATATAATAAGCTTTCTTTTGGTTGGCATTTACCTGGAGTATTTTTTCTAAACTTATATTCCCAGTGTACTTTTTCTTTTACTTTAGCTACTTTTAAGAATTTTTTCTCTTTGCCTTGATTTGCCTGAAATTTCATTATGATGTGTATTTCTTTTCTTTTTTTTTTTTTTTTATTTATGATAGTCACAGAGAGAGAGAGAGGCAGAGACACAGGCAGAGGGAGAAGCAGGCTCCATGCGCCGGGAGCCCGATGTGGGATTCGATCCCGGGTCTCCAGGATCGCGCCCTGGGCCAAAGGCAGGCGCCAAACCGCTGCGCCACCCAGGGATCCCATGATGTGTATTTCTTTCTATCCATCCTACTTGGAATTCTCTGGCCTCTGTGAATCTATAGACAGATCTTATTCATCTGCTTTAAAATATTCTCAGTTATTATCTAATCTTCAAATATTGCTTCTGCTCCATTCTTCTCTGGTCAAGTGACTGGTCTGGTAATAATTTTAAGTTAAAAGATGGTAAGATACCTTCAAATAATTATGAACCTAAACTGTAAAACCAGTGAAAAAACAAACTGTCTTGAGAATGAAGGTAAAATAAAATTAGTTCCATTCCAAGAAAAAAGTGAAAGGTGTCATTACTAATAGATCCACAGTAAAAAAATAAATAAATAAATAAAATGAAAAGATTTTTTAAAAATCTAAAGCGTATTTCTTAGGCAGAAAGATCTTATTAGGTATAAAATCAAAGATGTAAGAATAAATGAAGAGCAAAAGAAATGATAAATATGTAAAAGTAACATTTAGATAAACACAGACTATACCAGACACAAATGTCTTTACATATGGGTGTGTCTCTGACAGAAAATCAAATAAGCAAAAATTGAGCAAATAAATAAAAAGGAAAAAGGGAGAGGATAAATCAACAGCACAAAGATAGGCCAAATTCAAGTCCCAATAAGTAAGTAAATACATGAAATAAAAATAGACTGAATGCTCCAATGCAAGATTTTTCAGACATGATTTAAAAACAAAAATCAACTAAACATCTGTCAAAATCCATAAAATGTATACTACACCAAAAGTGAATTTTAATGATGTACCAATGCAGGTTTATCAATTATAACAAATGTACCACTGTGGTTCAGGATATTGATAGTGGTGGAGGTTGTGTGTGGGGACAGGGTGTATATATAAACTCTCTGGTACTTTCTGCTCAATTTTGCAATACACTAAAACTGCTCTAAAAATAAATTTTATTAACTAAAAAGTTTATTGTTACTTACAAGACAAGTAATCCACTAAGTAATTTTATGGTATATAATTTTGATTTAAAATTAAAGCTTTAAAAAATGAGGAAACATAGTGACTTCTCTAAAGCTTCCTTAATATAAAAAAGGTAAAATATTACTATTCACTCTGCAATCATCCTCTGTGAAATATGAAATACATAAATAAAACGAAGTATCATTAAAATATATTTAACAGGAGGTCAAAATCTTAGTTAAGATTAATTAATTACGATTAATTTAGATCTCTAAAGATAATATTAATGCAAACTACTCTGAATAATAAAGTATTTATGACTAAAATTAGAAACTACTACCTAAAAAACCAGACCAAATCTTGCTGGTAGTTAAAAATTAGTTCAGAGCCAGGAACCACTCAAGTACTCTAACACTAACGTATTACCTGATATCATCCTTACAACACTATGATATAGGTACTTTTACAGGAGGAAACAGAGGCTCAAAGAAGTGAAGTAAAACAGCTTACCAAAAATAACAACCTGAAAGAGTCAAGGATGGATGCTATATCTGTCTATAACACTCAAAGTCCTAACTATTACATGTAGTAACTTAATTTTCTTTCTTTCTTTTTTTTTTTTTAAGATTTTATTTATTTATTCATGAAAGGCACAGAGAAAGAAGGGGGGCAGGCAGAGAGACAGGCAGAGGGAGAAGCAGGCTCCATGCTGAGAACCCGACATGGGACTGAATCCTGGGTCTCCAGGATCACACCCCGGGCTGAAGGTGGCGCTAAACCACTGAGTCACCCGGGCTGCCCGTAACTTCATTTTCTACGTTAATTTCTTGATAGAAAAATAATTCATGGTTTCTAGTCTAATTATACTAGATGTTCTGCACATATACTAATGTCCTAGTTACCACTAAACAATGATTCAAAAGGAATTTTTAGTAACAGTTGCAAAGTATAGTTGCTAAAAATAAACTATAATATATGAATCAAAGTGCTTCTGGGGCACATGGGTGGCTCAGTCAGTTGAACATCTATCGGACTCTTGATTTCGGCTCCAGTCTTGATCTCAGGGTCTTAGGATCCAGACCTGTTTGGGGCTCCTTTCTCGGTAGGGAGTCTGCTGGGGATTCTCTCTTTCCCTCTCTCCTCTCCCTCCCCCCATTCGTGCATATGCTCTCCCTAATAAATAAATAAATAAATCTTAAAAAAATGCTTCTATGGCTTTTTTCCCTATTTAAATATGCATTTGTATAAAGATGCAGTCAAACTTTTATGTAGTATCACTTCATTTGCCATTCCAAGAATACACAGTAGTTTAACTTCAAAGTTAGTTCTCAGTCAACATATAATAAAGTGCGGGTGGAATTGAGACAAGTCTATGATTATTAAACTATAGTTGGGGCTGTTAAGCATCTTGGAAGACAAGTAAGCAAAATACCTGTGACAAACTAGAAAAATGATCTACTAAGAAGGAGAAAATGAAAGTCAATCAAATCCTTATGTACCATAATTTAGCATTTACTGACCACTTTCCATTTGTCAGAAAACTGTGCTACATATTGGGAACATGAAGATAAAAGTGAGATAAGTGCTGCATATGGAACAGGCCTAACCTGAGGGGAAATGGGGGAGAAAATGGGAAGAAAAAATAATAATTAGAGATGGCTTCCTACTGAAACTGCTTTATGAGCCAAGCCTTAAAAGATGAATAGGCAATGAGACAGGTAAAGAAAGGCAAGGAACAAGATGCAAAAAGGCACAGAAACAAGAAAGCCTAATCCATTTAGAGAACTAAAAGAGTTTAACATAAGATACACAGGGAAGATGTTGGAAGTGAAGTGAAAGAGTAAAATAAGGCTAAGGCCTATGAAGAGTCCTTCATGAAGGTGAAGTTTATCTTGAAGGCCAGTGAAGGAAGTTAAACATGAAAGTGACACAAAGAGACACAGAAGAAACAGTAATCTAGGTTAAAAAAAAAAAAAGAAAAAAAGGGCAGCTGGGGTGGCTCAGCGGATTAGTGCCGCCTTCAGCCCAGGTGTGATCCTGGAGACCTGGGATTGAGTCCCACGTCGGGATCCCTGCATGGAGCCTACTTCTCCCTCTGCCTGTGTCACTGCCTCTCTCTCTGTGTATCTCACATAAATAAATTTTAAAAATCTTAAAAAAAAAAGAGAGAGAGATGAGGTCCTATACCAAGACAATGGCAATGAAGACAGATAAATACAAAATGCCATAGAAACAGAGAACAAGAGAAAGAGAAACATCTGTGATGTTTAATGGAGTGTCATTAATGGAGTAAATGGTGATGCTGTGACTGAAGAGACCAGAGGGCACTATCATATTACCTTAAAGTGATAAAGTAACTCCTATCCTTCAGGGGTCAAGGAAAAACTTTTAGGAGTAAATACCTATTATGGGATTTAAAAGATGAACAGGAATTAAGAGCAATGTGTTGGGGTTTGAAAGTTGGCGGTGAAGGGCAGGCACTGGTTAATGACAAAAGATGAGGCTAGAGTGGTCAGAAGATGCCAGATCAAAAATGCTTTAAGAAGTCATCTTAGGGATGCCTGGGTGACTCAGTGGTAGAGCGTCTGCCTTTGGCTCAGGTCATGATCCCAGGTCCAGGAATCAAGCCCCAAATTGGGCTCTCTGTGAGGAGCCTGCTTCTCCCTCTATGTCTCTGCCTCTCTCTCTCTGCATCTCTCATGAATAAATAAATAAAATCTTAAAAAAAAAAAGAAAAGAAAAAGAAAAAATCATCTTAGAACTTTTGGATTCTATCATGTAAGAAACAGAGAGCTATGTTAGGGTGATAAGGAAGAGAATGAGGGGATCCCTGGGTGGTTCAGTGGTTTAGCACCTGCCTTTGGCCCGGGGTGTGATCCTGGAGTCCCAGGATCCAGTCTCATATCGGGCTCCCTGCATGAAGCCTGCTTTTCCCTCTGCCTGTGTCTGTGTCTCTGCCTCTCTCTCTCTCTGTCTCTCTCATGAATAAATAAAATCTTTAAAAAAAAGGGGGGGGGGGGAAGAGAATGAAAGGATGTTTTGCAAAAATGACTCTGACTGCAAAATGAAAATGAACTGGATTGCTAAACCAAAGCTGAAAGGAGAGGTAGGAAAAAAAATAACCCAAGTAAGAGAGGACAGTAACCTGAGTTAGAATGTCAGTGGAGTCAGGTGTCAGTGGGGACTTATATAAGTGGATACACTTGAGATATAGAAGGATTGTTGTCTGGTAGGAGTGGAATTAAAGCTAACACACAGTGTATTTCTATATAACCACTCATCTACCCTTTATTAAGCAATAAATTTACTAATTTACTAAAAGTAAATCATTTGCTAGTTTTTTAAAAAAAATCAATAGCTGAATGTCTTAATTCCAATTTACAAAAGGCCCCTAAGACTAGAAAAAGTCTGAAGACTAGAGTACATTTTGAGATGGATTTTGAAAAATAAGATTATTACCATCTATTTATTAAAGAAAATAATAAAAATGGATTAAGAAAAATAAATGAAATCTTGATCTAAAATATTAAGGATGATAATAAAAATCTGGCATGTGGATCTGAAAGGATGGTAGTGACATTTACTAATAGAGAAAACAAAGGAAAAGGCAAGAGGTATAGATGTGGATATGTAGATGAGTATGAGTGTGTGTAGACAGATTGGAACAGGAACGATAACAGTAAATAGTTTTTGTTTTTTTCTGTTTTTAGTAAATGCAGTTTTGAAAATGCTATATTAGAGCACTTAAGTACTGATAACAACCAACCAAGAATATGACATTGAGAACTGAGCTATATTTAATATTCAAGAGAGAAAAGTGGACTGAAAACAGAAACTTGGATATCAGCAGCATATACGTAGTAACTGAATCTCTGAGAGTAGCTAATTTTCAAGGAGAATATGTAGAGTAGGAAGTAAGATGGCTAAGACAGATTCTTACAAATGGAAAAAAAACAAAAACAAAAAACATTTTACAAATTGGTAGTGTAAATACTGTCCATAGAAAAGACTGAGAAGATGAACCAGAGGAGTTAAAATGAAAATTAGGAGATCAAAGTATTTCAAAAACTAAAGGTAGGAAAAGAGTCTTTTGGGAAAAACTAAGTCAACAATACTCTATGCTGCCAAGTTAAAAAACTCTCAAATGTCTATAGCATTGAGCATCAAAAAGATAGTTGATCTTTAAAAGGCAATTTCATTTAGGAAAGGAGAAAATGGAAAGTGAGACAGAAGAGACTGGCAAGTCTTTCAAGAAACCTGGTTATAAAGATGACAGAATATGGAAACTGGAGTAGAGGGATATATAATTGAAGCAGAGTTTTTTTGTTTCATTTTGTCTTCTAGAAGGAAGGAACCAGTAGAGAAAAAAAGGTTGACAATGTAAGATAATGGGAGTATTGATAGAAGAGTCCCTCATGTAGCAGGGTTTGGGAATCAAAGCACAGATGAAACATTACCTTTCAACAAAAGGAAAAAAAAGAATACATCCACATAAAAATATCAAACAGGGTGTGTGTGTGTATTTTCTACTCACATAAACTTAAGTTCTTGCAAAACTAAAAATTTTATGTTTGGACACATCTGTAAATTGAAATTTTAACAATAGTCTTCTCTGTGGATGGGATCATTGTCTATATTGTTTTATCTTCATATTTATATTCTTTCATATTTTTCCAATTTTCTATGTATTATAAGCATTTAATTATTTAAAAATCTCTTTGCTCCTTGAACTATAAAGAGCAGTTAATTATTAATGCAGAAAATTGAGAAAATAAATAAAATGCAGAAAGGGAAAAAACAATACCTATAATCTACCAATGTACTGCTTCCAAAGGATGAGAAAATAAACGTCAGCTATATTACTTAATATTCTCTCAGAAAAAGGGATATTAAAAAAAAAAAAAAAAAGAAAAAGAAAAAGGAACATTAATGGAAATACTGAATTGAGATCTTCAAAGCTACTACTGACTCTATCATTCCTCTTAGCTACTAAATCTTCATTTTAAAAGGGGATTAAATGGGCAGCCCCGGTGGCGCAGCAGTTTAGCACTGCCTGCAGCCCGGGCTGTGATCCTGGAGACCTAGGATCAAGACCCATGTCAAGCTTCCTGCATAGCGCGTGCTTCTCCCTCTGCCTGTGTCTCTGCCTCTCTCTCTCTGAATGAATGAATAAATAAATAAATAAATCTTTAAAAAATAAATAAAAGGAGATTAATAAGTCTCCACTTACAAAGGCTGAATTCAGATTATTTGGAGATTAGTAATTTAGACATAAATTTTAATACTGACTTCCTTCCTGGCCGTAACTATTTTTAGTATTTAAGTATTAGTGTAAATATATATAACATCTAACATTCATGCTCACTGGCAACGATTTAAAAAAAGGAAAATTAAAATGGAGGCTTACAGTTGTGGTAAATTTGGTCTAACAAAGGGATCATTCTCTGCTCCATTGACTGCTTTGTTTTTCCTTTGTTTTGGTTCAGAATTGGTAGAGGGTGCCTGAGAATTATTAGCTGTGGGAGGTTTGCGTTTGGCTAGAAGTTTCCTTTGCCTTTCAATATCTTCCCTTTGCTGATTCACCCATTCTTGTTGCCTGTATAAAAATAAATGTAAAAAACCATATTAACTTTTCATTACTCTTCACAGTTAAAACATGAAAATACATTAACATGAAAAAGCATATAACATAAACAAAAAATATCATTCTATCTTTTTGAACCTACTCATACTCACTGTCCAGGTCTCATTTGAAGCATTCATTTCTAAATTCCCTAAATCCCCTGAACTAGGGAAAGATGTGTTGCTATATATAATTGCATGGTACCCTTGTAGATCTCCATTTCCTTCTTCCTAGTATCATTCCTACAGATACTTGATTAGAATATGTCTCTAGACTACATCACTGCATGAGAAAGGAGACCTATCTACTTTATATCTTCTTATATACCTAGTGCCCAACATAATTACCAGTCATACTAAGAATTCAGTAAAAATTTGCTCAATGAAATAAATGGGTATTCAAATAAAGAACAGAGGTAAGCACAGAGTATATTTTAAACATGCACCTCATTACTTTGTTTTTGCAGAAAAACTTAAGACAAATACAAGTTTAATTAAGTATTATTTTCTAAATTTATTTTTGTGAAAAAGATTTTGGGACTATGCAAGCGTTACTTTGAAATGAAACAAAAGTTGACCCAAATATAAGAAATTTATAAAGAAAGAAAGAATTTTGATAATTTGAAGGAAATAAAAAAAAATGAAGGGAAACAAGAAAAATTAGCTTGGCTTTGAAAAATGAGGGATTAATAAAAGGTAAAAATATTACTGTTTCCCATTCAAGAATCTAAAGCTTACTAACTCTAACAACTACTAAATATCATGTCTATTATAAAAAATACAGGTTAGAGATTTCAGCAATTTGACTAGAGCAAGAATAGGTAGCAGTGAAGTTTTTATTGTTTGTTTGTTTTTTTAAGCAGTGAAGCTTTTTAAAACTATCCCATCACACAACTTGTTCTCATAGTAACCATGTTCCCTATTAGGTGACCTCAACATAGTAAGTAACAATTTTAAAAATTCTACGTGGTTATGATACTTAGATTTTGAACAAGACAAGTGTTTCAATTCCTTGCCTCCTCACTCCCACTCAAAGCAGAACTACAGAACTACTCAGCTGACCCCAAATTGGCTTTACACACATTGCCTGTTCCTATGGTTCTAGCCAGACAGTAGTAAAATATGGCCACAATGAAAGAATCGATAGCCACCTAGGCAGGAGAGTCTAAGGGGAGAGAAAATTCAAGAATAGCAAAGCTTAGAACAGGAGTTTAATCCAGTTTTTCTTTGGAAGAAGAAATTAATACCTTCATTTTACTAAAAAAGTTAATTTTTAAAGCTAGTTTAGAGCACAATCAAGATGGTATAAATGAAAATAAATAGCAATAACCCTAATGTTGAAAATCCTAATGGAAAGTAAAGAATGATTGAAATGAATACAAAGATAATATCTGATTATTCAGGAATGACTACATAATTTAGAGATTAATAATATTATTAATATTTATTTCCCTTCTCATCCACCAACTACTTACATCACTGATAAACTACTTAACATACGCTGATAAGCAGCTTGATTTAAATTACATATATGTAACAACACACAGTAGGCCCTCAATACAAGAAATGCAAGTAAGTACTTAAAAACTAGATTACTTGTTTTTTATATAAGGATAGAACTTGGGAATAGCCAGATTGAAGAGATGCATACCACAAGGTATGGGGCAAAGGTATGAGGCTTCTCTGGCTCTCTCCAATTGCACCACTCTCCCCAAATCTCCTTATGTTCTCCAACCCAGAATCTCCAATTTTGCTCTTTTTTGATAGCTCAATGAAGAAATTTTTGCTACAGTTTATATTTTAAATTTGTATTTTTAGTTTGTATTTACGGTTACATTATGTCCTATTTCATTATCAGGATAACTGTAGATCTGGGCTTAGTAGCAGAAGTTCTTGCTTACTGAACACTCATAAATCATGGTTTCTATCTCAAATGTATCTCCTATTCTCTACTTTCACTGTATTTTAGTTCAAGGATAATCATCTTTCATTTGGACACCTCAGGTGTCAATAATTTATCCTCTTTCCAATATTAGTCCTACATTATCACCAGTTTCTTTCTAAAACTCAATTATGAAAATACACACTATGTACAAGCCTTTAATAACTCCGTGTCATCCACAGAATTAAAGCCAAACTCTCTAGCATCAAAAGAACAATGTTCTTCATTATGGTACACCTATTACCAGCACAGCTGGGTTGAACAAAAGGTGAATAAATCAAGTACGAGAGAGAGCAGGTCATTCTATGCTGAGTACTGAGAACCAATGTTTGAAACAGCAGTATTTATATACAGCTTTGCCTCCATTTTCCGTAAAACTGGACTAACTCTAGGAAATCTGATGTAGATGCTGACACTACTCCTGCTTTGGCAGTTTAAAATTTTTTTCCAGTGAAAACAAACAGCACAGGTCCCGGCTCCTTCATACATAATCGAGCCCTATCTACTATCACCTGAACTCAACGATTTCTGTTTTAAAGTTTTCCTCAGAAATGCTAAAGCTACATAATCCATTCAACCGATTTATGAAATTACTGTATCTGAAGCAGAAGAGAAAAAGTTCCTGTCTTTTCCATAGGAACAGAAAGTAGGCAAGTGCTGAATATTAACATTTAAAGTAAGGATTGAAAAAAAGAAAAAAATAATAAAGTAAGGATTGGAGAATGGGGAAGAAACTAAGTACAAAAATTCCAAGATCTATATATACACACACATCAAAATTAAATTTTCCTCCCAAATTATCTATAAAACTAGCAGATTAGTTTATATTTTGAAAAATCATATTTAAAATAATACATCATATGGTATGGATGAATGTTAACCCATCAAGAAGTCTACTAAAGCTGAAATTGTAATACTTTTGTTTTATGTTCCTTTCAAATATACTAAGTTCTGTGATTTCAAAGAGTAGTAAAGAGCAGAAATAGAACATAATTCCAAATCTATAATCTTTGGAAGTAACAAAATCCCAAAGGAACACTACATTTTTTTAAAATGTAAGAATGACTAACTTCACAAGATTCTGAAATGCAAAACCATCTGTCCATTGTTCAGTAAATGAAGCACCATGTCTCACTGTTGTGAAGTGCCCAAGGCGTAATCGATCTTGCATACTCTTCTCTCGGCTTGACAGTTTTTCTTGTGTACTCTGAAAAAAAAGGAGGAAGAATCATCAATTTTATTCATTTAAATTTAAAACTGTATAAGGTGGAAAGAGCCAACAGAATGAAAAGGAAAATTCACTGAGCTTTTAACTTACCTTTTCAATAAGCAGCTTCTTGCTCATTGATATGCACTTATTTAATCGTTCTTTGTATTTTTCAAGTAACTTTTGTTGTTCATCTATTTGCCGTCTGAGATCACAGTTAGCCTATAACATAAGTAAAAAATAGAAAAGGTCTAGCATTTGTGTATATGAGACACTTAGGAGTATTCCTTACATTCTGAGGAAACTACATAAATAGGATCAATAAGTAATTAAGTAGGATACTAAAAAAATTTTTTAATCATCTACTAATCACGGGATAGTACTGTTGAAAGCTGCATAATTGTACAGTGGAATGTACATGGAATTTGTATCCATAATCCAAGGGATCAAATCCACTCCTTAAGATATGTAACCTTAGCTAAGTCAGTTATCTGAACATTAACTTATTTTTATTTTGTATTTCTAGAATAGGGGCAATACCATTTACCTCACTTAGTTAAAAGTAACCAAGTATAGGAAACCCTGGGTGGCGCAGCGGTTTAGCGCCTGCCTTTGGCCCAGGGTGCGATCCTGGAGACCCGGGATTGAATCCCACGTCGGGCTCCCGGTGCATGGAGCCTGCTTCTCCCTCTGCCTATGTCTCTGCCTCTCTCTCTCTCTCTCTCTCTCTCTCTCTCTCTCTGTGACTATCATAAATAAATAAAAATTAAAAAAAAAAAGTAACCAAGTATATAAAGTGTCTAACACTTGAAAATGAATGTGAGTTCTCTTTCATCTTTTGTAACTGATACGTTTTATCTCCATTAAACTTGTAGATGGCACTATAAATGCCTACCCAAAAGCTAACTACTTCCACCATCTTTCTTGGCAACAAGATATCAATTTTGCTGACTTTGTAGGAAGGTGTATTGCTCAGGAAAGAGGCCTTTCTCTACCTTTCTCTAAACTCAGGAGATGAGTTGGATTACTCCAGTACAGTGACAAAAGAATAACCTGGATACAAACTGTTGAGACACACTCCCAGAGGAGTTTCTGTGTATAGTAGGTCTGGGGTAGGGTCCTAAAATTTCTTTCTTTTAAAAGGTTTTATTTACTTATTTGACACAGAGAGAAAGAGCACAAGCAGGGGGTGCAGCAGAAGGAGAGGGAGTTGCAGGCTCTCTACTGAGTAGGGAACCTGATAAGGGTGTCTTGATCCCAGAACCCAGGGATCATAACCTGAGCTGAAAGCAGACGCTTAACCAACTTAGCTACCCAAGCACCTATGAAAACTTATTTCTAATGAATTCATCAGTAATGCTGATGCTTCTGGTCTGGGAATCATACTTTGAGAACCATAGGTTGATGCCAATCATGGTAAAAGCCAAAAGATCATGGCATAATATATTGAAAATGCTAGGAGAAAATAGCTGCCAGTCTAAAATTATGTAATTAGGTCAAAGTGTTTTACAAGGAAAAGGGTAAAATAAAGAGACTCCCAGAGGAACATAGATGGAATTTAGCACCAATAAAACCTCTTCATTAGATGCAATTCAAACAAACTCCAAGAAACTAAACTGTCTGTATGCCTTTAAAACCAGAGGATATTTCTTCAATCGCAAATCAAGATTTAATATAAAGCCACAGCAATTATGATGACCCAAATCTATTTCCCCTTTCTTCATTAAGTAATGAAAACCAACATTTTTATTCTGGATTGATAAATATCTAACTAAACTATCCTAATAGTGACTCTAATAAATATTTTGTACCTTGATATGGCCTTCAAGATGGAAGTCATACACTGATGATACAGGAGCAAAAACACTAAAGGAGCAAAGATTCCATATGATGCTATGAAGGCATCACACCTGGGTTGCTCAGTTCTGTTCTTCTCAAAAATATTGTATTTCACTTAAAGTATTGTTTATGTTCTCTATTCCTAACAGACAATTGCTAAATGATTAACAACAAACAAAAACAAAAACAAAAACAAAAGGTGCTATGGTACCAGTGTAGGAATACACAAATAGAACATAGGACAAAGCAGAAAATATAGAAAAAGATCTACTTGTATATAGAACCAAGATTATATGATAGAATTGGGAGAAAAGAGTGGACTAGGCAACTGATTATTTGTATAGAAAGAAATTAAAAAGGAACTCTATCTCACACCATACCCCAAAACACTTCCAATGAGATTAACAACTTACACTGAAAAACGAGGCTATAAAAGTTTTTAAAAATATAGAGGAACATCTTTATGACCTTAGGAATTAAGAAAATTAGTTCTTTCAGTATAACTTTGATAATAATTTGGTACAAGCAAAACAAAGTACAAACAAAAAAGATATTTAATCATATTAAAATTTTAAATGCATCTAATCATCAAAAAGCAGCATGGAGAAATAAAGAGGCAATCTGTCACTGGGAGAAAATCTGTATATAGGAACAACAAAAAGCTGACATCAAAACAAAACAAAACAACAAAAGACAATAACCCGTTAAGAAAAATCAGCAAAAACATGATCAGTTATTTTGCAGAAGAAACACAGTTAATAAACATTTTAAAAGATGCTAGAAAATAGAGAACAAAAAAAAAAAAAAAATAGAGAACATAATAAAAGATACTTTGTTATATTCATCAAATTTGCCAAAAAATTTATTATACCTGATTATAATGAGCCTTAGCAAAGATAATGAGCATCAAGATTATTTCTTGCCTACTGCTGGTAGGAGTGTAAATTAATCCAACTGCTTTGGGGAAATTTTGGCATTATAAAGCAAAATTGAAGACGTGCATGTCATGTATTCTGGCCAGATCTCTCTCACAGCATATAACATACATAAGACAAATTTTTCCACATTTGCCCTAGAAGACATGCCCAATAATGTTCTTAGCAGAACTGTTCATATTAGCAAAAAGTAGAGACAGAATGTTCACTAAGAGCAGAAAAAAATGTATTATGGTATATTCATATAATGCCTTACTATATAGCATGAAATGAACAAAGTACATGACATTCCACATATAATGGTTAGTGAAAACAAGTAGGGCAAAAGGGTAAAGTTCAAAAATAAACTGAAATAGGTTAAGAATATATAGATACATATGTGATAAAGCCATAATAATAAGGCATAATAAATACAAAACTTAGAACAGTAATTAATGGTAAAAGAATGTGAGAGAGTAACTGGGATAGGATCAGGAAAGGCAAGCTCAATGTTTCAAAGGTATCAGTAACTGGTAGGATCACAGATGAGATACTAGTTTTACTGAGTTTCTATACCAATACTTCTCAAGGCTGGCTTAAATTATAATTATTTGGAGGAGCTTTGTTTTTTCTTGGAGGAGATTTTAAATCCCCAAATTCCTGAGGATCTCTGGGTGGCTCAGAGGTTTAGCACCTGCTTCAGCCCAGGGCGTGATCCTGGAGTCCCGGGATCGAGTCCCACATTGGGCTTCCTGCACGGAACCTGATTCTCCCTCTGCCTGTGTCTCTGCCTCTCTCTCTTGTCTCATGAATAAATAAAATCTTTAAAAAATAAAAAACAAAACTACCAACGCCCAAGCCCCACACCACATCAATTTAATCAGAATCCCCCAGAGTGGAGTTTATGTGCAGGTACCTTTATAAAGTGCTTTCTAACCTTCCCATTTGGTGATTCTCATAAGCAGCAAGGGGCGAGAACCACTGCTTCATATCTTACTCACAACAGTGTAAGTACACTTTTTGATGTGTCTTTTTATAAAGTTTCCATTAAAAATCTCACAGGATTGTAGTAGTTACTTCATCTTGTATAATATCAAATGTCAGGTTTATAACAAAATCAATTACCTTTAAAACTAACATGAAATGGCCATCTGACTTATTAATAGTTGATCAAATAAAAATAAATTTTATAAACTTCCCTCTATTTCTCCAACTTTTCTCAATTCACCTTTATCTGTTTACTTAAGACTTACTCATATATTTGAGAGAGAGAGAGAGAACATAGGTGGGAGGGGCGGAGGGAGAGGGAGAGAGAAGCTCAAGCAGTCTCTGCTCTGAGCCCAACGTGGGGCTCAATTTCATGACTTCAGCTGAGACTACAACCTGAGCTGAAACCAAGAGTCAGATACTCAACAGACTGTACCACCCAGGTGCCCTTCTCAATTCACATTTAAAGAGCTAATAATTTTCACTTTAAAATAGTGATTTTCATGTACATAAAACTACCAGGAAAAGCTTTTTTTTTCCCAGCTAAATAATTTTTTACAGTTCTAAGTATTCCTCAAATTTTGTAACTGCCAAATAATTTACTCAACTTTTTCCCCTCCATGACTTCCTACTTACCCTGAGCAAGTCATCTATACGACCTTCCTTCTTTTCCAGGTCCTGGTTTTTATTACTTTCTAATGCTGCTAATTTCAGCATTGTGAGATCAGTCTAAATGAAAGAAAGCTATTTTATTATCTCAATTAAACATATCATTACATGCAAATATAAAACTAGATCTTAGTGCTTCTAAAAACAAAGAAAACACTTGAGTTTGTGTATGTAAAAGTTATCCCAGAAAGTCTTAATATAATTTTAAGTTTTAATATCTTCAGAGGTATAAATTCTACAAGCTTACAAAGAAACATTTAAAAGATCGATTACTAACATTTTAGAGTATTATTTTCTTCATTAAAATTCAGTATAACCACAGCTTTGTGCTATCAACGCTAGCTGATTTTTGAACACGGCAAAAACTTTCATGGGTTGTTCATTGACTGAAAGCAATGTACCTGTAATCCTAGCCTAAAGATTATCCGAAGAAAGAATATTGTTGACGCATGTACAATAGCTTGGACATGACCTAACAGAAAAATCTAACGGCAATAAATTGGGGTAATAACAGTGGCTAAGCAAAAAGATCTATTCTTCCAATTTCTCTGGTCTGAGATAAAATCCAAAAACTGTCACATGTAGAAAGTTAAAAAGAAAAACTTAGTACTCAAAATTCATAAAACCAAATAAGCATTAAAGATATCTGATTTTCAAGTGATATTTAAGTGTATAGCAAACATGAATATCCATAAATATAGACACTCAAAATGAACTGCTTTACTGGTTACTTATGACAAATGTAATAGGTTTTAGGAAGACATTGTTTATAATGTTCAAAAATTGTTTATATATGTTTATACATGTTTATATATGTTCAAACATTGTTTATATATGTTCAAAAATAATAAAAACTGACATGTTATGCTTGTTCTGTTTATTTAATATGCATAGAACTTCTACATATTTAATCTGCATGTAAAAAAGGACAAGCTGATAGTTAATTACGTTTCAATTTCTTAGCCCCCACAAACTGTTTTTTTGTTTAGTAATTAGCTTTCTTGATGTCTTTATAACTATGTCTAAAACAAAGAAAAGACATCTTAATTATTTCTATTAAGTTTCTTAGAAGTCATACAAAGAAATTTTAATTACTATTTACCTGAGTAATTTTAAAAGATAACTGCTTTGGTTGTATAATAGGGTGGTCCCCAAAAGCTAATGCAGTAGGAGAAGGGCTATTCGGTCGAACCTTAAAAAAAGATTAAAATTTTTTCATTAGGAGGAAAAAATATAGGCTTTTGTCTCAGCAACAACTAATTAACATCTCTTAAGTTTTTATCAGGATAATAACTGAATTAAAACATAATTGATTGTTTACAACTTTTAATCATTTATTCAACAAGCATTCATTTTTAGACTACCCTCCCTTACAGAGGCACAGAGAAAGAAAGCTTACATTCTAGAACCATAAAAAACATTTTAATGTTTTCAGTCTGTTAACTATAACAAGGCAAAATATATTATTTCAAAAACAAAAATAGTATACAGACGATGATGTTTCAAAAAGTAAAACTGAAAAGATCAAAAAAAAACCTGAAAAGATCTTAATATAGAACTTAGTACCAACACACCCATGTATAGTATAATATCAATTTACTGATGAGTTTCATGGCTTATCTAGATACTAGTTTCAAAACATATCATTGAAAATAGATTATATCATTGTATCAATGCCATCACTGTATAACTCAAAATTACTGTGGAGTCTGACGCCTTATTTTGGATATGGCAGTATCATGTACCCAAGGTACAAAATAAGTAAGACACAACTAAGTATATGTCTACAGGCAAGGAACAGAAGGGGTCACTATAAGTGAAAAACAAAGGTACCTGAAAAAATAAGAGAGACTGATTTAAAAAAAAAAAAAAAAAATCTGGAGGACACCTGGGTGGCTCAGTGGTTGAGTGCCTTTGGCCCAGGGTGTGATCCTGGAGTCCTGGGATGGAGTCCCACATCACAGGCTCCCTGCATGGAGTCTACTTCTCTCTCTGTCTGTGTCTCTGCCTCTCTGTGTCTCTCATGAATAAATAAATAAAATTAAACAAAAACAAAACAAAACAAAACAAAAAAAGAAAGATATTGGAAATCATAATTGAATATGGACTAATATAAGGGTATTCATTTTAGTCCCATAAGCTCAACAGCATTCTTTTATAGGAATGCTACTGCTAAAAAAAAGGGGGGGGGGGATCCCTGGGTGGCACAGCAGCGGTTTGGCGCCTGCCTTTGGCCCAGGACGCGATCCTGGAGACCCGGGATCGAATCCCACGTCGGGGTCCCGGTGCATGGAGCCTGCTTCTCCCTCTGCCTGTGTCTCTGCCTCTCTTTCTATGTGTCTCTGTGACTATCATAAATAAATAAATAAAAATTAAAAAAAAAAAAAGGAACACTACTGCTTGGATATAATTAATTCAGAAAATCTTTTTTTTTTTTTTTAAAGATTTTTATTTATTTACTCATAAGAGACATAGAGAGAAAGAGAGGCAGAGACACAGGCAGAGGGAGAAACAGGCTCCATGCAGGAAGCCCAATATGGGACTCAATCCCAGGACCGGGATCACATCCTGAGTCAAAGGCAGATGCTCAACCGCTGAGCCACCCAGGCGTCCCAAATTCAGAAAATATTTAACTTAAGGATCTCACTTGAAGAAATAAAGCTCTAACAGCATCAGATCATTAAAAGAATTTAACTTACCTCACAGAATGGTTTTCTAAAAATATAAATACAAATAAATATATATATAGAAGTTCTCAATGAAAAATTATTCACTATACATATACACATATGTTCAGCAGACAGAAGTCTAACTATACATGTAAAAACTTACAGATGAGGAAGGAGTGGAATGTGAATGTGAATTTTGAGGAGAACGGATAGCAGGAGGTATGCCTCTTACTGGACTTGAGCCATTCCCACCTTGGTACTGAGACAAAAAAAGGAAACATCACTCTTTAATAGGTCTAGTTAGATGTTATTTTTGACATGACATTAAGAATTAATTTAAATATCTCTTCTTTTAAATTCGGTAGTGATTTAAATGGGTCAAGAAAAAGCAAAACTAAGGTCAGTTACAGTGAAGTCTTAAAAGACTAGAATACTGATCACAGGAATGTGAAAAGACTATGTTTAGTAAAGACCCTTATTTCTTGACTATAATTTGTTATTGTGGTAGACTCAAGATAAATGCCCCCCAAACAATGAACATATATTAATAAATAAACATATTTTTCCTTTAAATTTTAACACTGTAGTGCTCGCTTCAGCAGCACATATACTAAATTTTAACACTGTTCCTTTATAAATGTTTGAACCAGTATAATCCCGAATACTCCCAAATTAATATATTTAGAAGTAGATATTAATATATTTAGAAGTAGAATGTAATAAACCATCTTAAAATAGAAATCATTCTCAAGATGTTAAAAATTCTAATGTCTGTAGTACTATATAAAAAATTACATAGTCAAGTACCTTCCCTTTAATAGCACAAAATCTTATAAAAATCAGTCCTTCCACACAATATGCATAACGGTTGCATGACTTAGGTGCATAAGAGAAGCTACTGAATGTATTCCAGAGCTCAAATTTCTCATGTTTTTCTACCAAAAATGGGAGGAGAAAATAATTCACTGCTACTGGCTTCCTCTCAGGTTATTAGGAGAAGAAAAGGGATAGGGATCTTAGTGTATCTTTCTGTAATATAAGGACTTTGTCTAATTTTTTAAAAATCTGCAGTGCCTATTATAACTCATGACACATGAGGACCATTCAAGAGACTTAAGATTTGTTTATTTGAATTGATCCAACCTTTGGCAAAGATTGTTAATTGATATGCACACTGAGGGACTGACAACTAAAAAGCACTAGGTCAGCAACACAAGATCATGGTTAGCAACAGTTTTACCACAGATTCTGTAAACTTACTTAAGAAAAACAATGGATGGTAAAAAAATTTTTTTAATGCGGCTCTTCCCCTAATTGGCAAATTCTGCTCTCACACTCAAGTAAATATGTTTTTTCAACCCAATAGATATGTTTGTTGTTTTAACAATCATTTTAACATTCTATAACGTAAAACTGGTAGCCAAAAGTATTTCTGTTTAGAAGTAAGGAAATATTCTAGATGGGTTAAGAATCTACATTTAATACTATTTTCAGGGGCTTTTAGATTCACACTTCTATCATTATTTAATCTCTATCTACAGGGCTCAAATGTTGCCATGGTGCTATCATAAAGGCTGCACTGACAGTAGAAACAATTCTAAACTAGAGGCTATTAGACTTTAACTTCTCTTCTTGCTCTTCCTTTTTTTTTTTAAGATTTATTTGAGAGAGACAGAGAGAGAGAACATGCACATGCACACTTGTACACAGGGGAGAGGGACAGAAGGAGAAGGAGAGAATCTGAAGCAGACTGAGTGGGGAGCCCTACTTGGCAGCTGGATCCCACAACCCTAAGAGATCATGACCTGAACCAAAACCAAGAGTCAGTCAGACACTCAACCAACTGTACCACCCAGGCACCCCTTTTTGCTTTACCATATAGAATTTGACTTTAAATAAATAAACTTTTGTAAAAAGTTTATTTGCAAATGTAAATGTAAAGTCAACTTTACATTTCTGGTCCTCAGTTTTCTCCTCTGTAATACAGAAACACTGTATTCTGTATACCTACTGTACCTATCCTCTGGGTCATTATAAGCAAATATATAAGGAAAATTATGATTTTTCCATACCAATGTAAAAGTAAATTTTAAGTTTCTAGGAAGATAGGACATTACAAAGTACTGAAGCTCTGCTCTCTAAATCAAGTAGATAATCAAAAGTTGACCTTGTGCTTCAAAAAAATTATTTCAGCCCACAGAAAAATTATATTAAGAACTGGAGATATTTGTTAATATACTTACTTCAAAATAGTCACTA
The DNA here is from genome assembly GCF_048418805.1 of Vulpes vulpes. Lineage (NCBI taxonomy): Eukaryota > Metazoa > Chordata > Mammalia > Carnivora > Canidae > Vulpes > Vulpes vulpes. The sequence goes on from NC_132782.1 coordinate 16,424,321, forward strand.
ATTTTATGGCCACGTCCGCCAATACTTTTTCCTGAAATATAAAAGTAAAAATTTTTTACAGATTTAAAGTTAGTCGTAACTACTTATCGCATTACATCAGAAAAACTGTGTCAAATTTAATTTTCCGAATACACATAAAAATCATCTGTTTAAAAAAAAGATCATGATATTTTAGTTGGGTAAGATGGTCACTGAAAGAATTATACTAAAAGCCCTCAGAGGGTAAGATGTCAATTTCAGAAATCCAAAAATCAAATGACATTTCAATAGAAACATGTCAATTTTTAAAGTCCTAATTACTAGAGAACCAAATAAATAAATCACATTAAAGGATCTTGTTTTTAAAATTACATTATTCATATTGCTTAATGGCTACTACTTCCATAAAAGCAAATCAATGAATAAAAAAAAGACAAGTGGCAACTGTGTAAATGACAAACCAATTCATACCTGCAAATAAAGCTTTAACACAAAACCATACAAACTGACAATAACATGCTGTAACATGAATGTTATTTTGTTAAATGTTTTATTTTTTTATTTATTTATTTTTTTAAATTTTTATTTATTTATGATAGTCACAGAGAGAGAGAGAGAGAGGCAGAGACATAGGCAGAGGGAGAAGCAGGCTCCATGCACCGGGAGCCTGATGTGGGATTCGATCCCGGGTCTCCAGGATCGCGCCCTGGGCCAAAGGCAAGCGCCAAACCGCTGCGCCACCCAGGGATCCCTTGTTAAATGTTTTAATTTTCTAAAAAGTATTCCCAGATTAACAGGATGTTTTTTTAATAAACTAGATTTTAAATATTGCTCTTATACCTTATTGAGAAGTGGTCTAAATCATCATATATCACAGGTCTTTATTTCTTTATTTTTAAAAGATTTAATTTACTTATTCATGAGAGACACACAGAGAGGCAGAGACATAGGCAGAGGGAGAAGCAGGCTCCCCATGAGGAGCCTGATGTGGGACTCGATCCTGGGACCTTGGGATCACGCCCTAAGCAGAAGGCAGATACTCAACCACTGAGCCACCAAGATGTCCCTCACAGTTTTTTAATAAAAAGTTTTGCTCTAACACAGACTCCTTATCAGTTATATAAATATTGAATTAAGAGGGTGCTAAGAGGGCAGCCCCGGTGGCGCAGCGGTTTAGTGCCGCCTGCAGCCCAGGGCGTGATCCAGAGACCCTGGATCGAGTCCCACGTCAGGCTCTGCATGGAGCCTGCTTCTCCCTCTGCCTATATCTCTGCCTCTCTCACTCTCTCTCTCTGCATCTCTATGAATAAATAAATAAAATCTTTAAAAAAAAAAAAAGAAGGTGCTAAGAAATACAGCATCAGAGACACTTTTCTGAATGAGAGGCAACCACTCTTCAATGGAATGATAAAAAAATACATGATTTCTTCAATACGAAGAAAAACGATGATACCATCAATTCAAAAGCTTTGGATGATATAAACATAGACACTTATCAATTCAATACTGACTTATATTCATTTATTAATTTATTAATTTATTTTAGTCAACAAATATCTGAGTGTCTACCTATGTGCCAGGCATTATTGAGATACACCAGATTATATTTAGAAGTTCAATAGCTTTAAATTCTTTTATGGAAAAATTAAATACTCAAAAAAAAAAAAAAAAAGAAAAATTAAATACTCAAGACTATGAATGGTACCTAGAAAGTACAAACAATAGTTTTGTATAGACTTACTTAGAGGTCAGAAAAAGACTGTAAAGGTTTTACAAGCATACTTTGTTTTGCTGAACTTCACTGATACCATGCTTTTTTCTTTTTTTAAACACAATTTGAAGGTGTGTAGCAACCTTGCATTGAGCAAGTCTATAGGCACCACTTTTCCAATAGATAACATTTGTTCACTTCATGTCTGTGTCACATTTTAGTAATTCTCACAATATTTCAAATTTTTTCATCATATTTGTTATGGCAATTTGTTATCTGTGCTTATAAATCACTGAAAACTCATGGCAGCATTTTTAAGTAATTTTAAAAATTAAAGTAGGTATGATTTTTTTTTAGACATAATGCTATTGCATACAATAGACTAAACATACTTTTATATGCACTGGAAAACAAAAAAATTCATTTGACTCTATTTGCTTTATTGTGTTGGTCTGGAACCAAACCTATAGTCTCTCTAAGGTATGTCTGTATTCCCAAGGAATTTTCCTTCCACTTAAAACAACTTTCCTGCAGATTCTGAAGGTGCTATCCTTTAATGAAGACATTTTTGGTTGCCTATTCAGAAGGTATGTCCCTCTTTGTCCCTAACTGAACCCAAACGTGGCTCTGTTAACTACCCCTTCCTGCCCCCCGCTACACAGCATATGTACTATCAAGGAAAGCTGACTATCTGGCCTCTATCCTAGTTCTCCTCCCCTCCTGATCAGAAATTCAATTTTGGGGATCCCTGGGTGGCTCAGCGGTTTAGCACCCGCCTTCAGCCCAGGGCGTGATCCTGGAGACCCGGGATTGAGTCCCACATCGGGCCCCCAGCATGGAGCCTGCTTCTCTCTCTGCCTGTGTCTCTGCCTCTCTCTCTCTCTCTCTGTGTGTGTCTCTCATGAATAAGTAAATAAAATCTTTAAAAAATAAAAAAAATTAAAAAAGAAATTCAATTTTGTTCAGGTATCATCCCTTCTCCATAAAGCCTCCATTTCTAACAGGGACTTTATCCACCTTCCATTTTAGAGATGGACCTGGATTTTGTAAGGGCCATAGTATGTCTGCTGGACATAACTGGATATGGAATGGACTAATGATTACAGGAGAGGTTTGCTCTGGACTTGAAGAAAGAGGGGGGAAAACACAGAAAGCCAACCTCTCTCTAAAGCAAATACAAGTGTGAAAACTTAAACAAGTAAATCCAATCAAAAATGGCAACCATTCTAAAAACATAAGAAAATCAGACAATTCTTAGGGTTAACAGACCACAAAGAAATAAACATGGATTCTAAAAACATAGCTTGAAGTCCTACCTTAATTTGGGATCTGCTTTTAAGTGAGTTTTTAAATCTAACATTGAAACTATGATAATATAACTTTAATCTAAATAAAGCTCCAAGTCCATTAACCACAACCTGGTGGAACTTCACTAAGACCAATAATGAGCTTAGAGAAAACAAAGATACAAAGTACCACACATTTATAGAAAGATGGGAGAATAATGTAACTTCTTCCTTCTACACAAATAGTTGCTACAAATACATTCCTTGATGCCAGTGCCCATGTAAGTACTAGTGAGGCTTAGGTTCATGGCCCCAGTCCTTATAGCTAATGAGTGGCTCCAAAACATGTAATCATTGTATAAAGTCATTATATAGGACGTAAGAATGAATTCATGGTCTTTTTCTTTTAAGATTTTATTTATTTATTCATGAGAGAGACAGAGAGAGAGAGAGAGAGGCAGAGACACAGGTAGAGGGAGAAGCAGGCTCCACCCAGGGAGCTCCACATGGACTCGATCCCGGGTCTCCAGGATCATGCCCCGGGCCAAAGGCAGGGCCGAAGGCGGCGCTAAACCGCTGCGCCACCCGGGCTGCCCAAATTCATGGTCTTTAATTTTGAGTGGGCAAATTAAATGGCAATACTATTTTGTTGTCCATTGTAAGAGTTTTGTAAATGATTTGAAAATCATCTTCTTATCCTGTATCACAATGGGTAGGTATGCAAGAAAGAATGAAGCACATGTATAGAAAGAAAAAGATGGTGCTTTAATAAAAGTCTCTCAATGATTTTCATAGTCTTTTTCTTTTTTAAATAAATAAGAAAAAGAAGTAAGAAAACTTTGGGTACTTGCACTTTAAGGCGACACCTAAAGTTCTTATTCAAAGCTATTTCAATACTATAATTCAGATAAAGAAAGAAAAACGAAAGATGTAAGGTAATTGCCAGGTTTGGACATGTTGCCTTTCTATTCTCAAATTAAAAAAATAAGGGAAATGTCAGAAAGCCTAAAAACAGTAAGCACACACTACCTATGGTACACAACAGATTTCAATTTCATATTATTTCTTATAGGAAGTACATTTCTAAACTATTAATGCATTAATTTATAACAGCAATAGAAATTATAAAAATACAGTATTACTTTTATAGTTGAGCTATTAACTGATTTAAAATCAGAATAATTAATTGTAAATGCTTATTTGGCTCTGAAAGATTATACTTCACTTACCCTGACTACTTTCATTCTGGTTTTCTGCTTTTCTCTTTCTTCCTCTGGATGAGTCCGATTGTTTCTTCTCTGGTGTCTACAGAAAGCAAGTTAACAGAACTTAAAATTACAGTTTTTACATACACAATTATTATAGTCAGCATAAAAGTTTTTATTTTCGAAGTAACTATTTTGTTCAACAGTGCTCATGTGATGTAAAGTTATTGCATACAATTTTTTAAAAGATAAAATTTCCTATTATATAAATTTAAAATATTCAAAGTATAGAAGTCCTTGTACACATTACTTGAAATTCACATTTACAGAACTTGAGTTGAAATGGATGAAAAATTTGAGATTAAGCTGTCTTTTAAAGACATCCTTCAGATTCTTAACTGGATTGGGCAAAAGGCAAGAAAGACAAGTAAAGAAAAAAACCCTACATTTTTCCTATTAGTATTCTATTATTCACACATATTTAATCTATAAAAGTAAACGGATGAAAAAAAAGAACTCAAACCCCAGTATACATACAACCCCTACAATTATTACCTAACAGTTATAGCAAATTCATAGATTATGCTCTAAATCAGGGGGAAGCAAACTATAGCCCAATGGCCAAACCTGGCTAGCCACCCATTTTTGTTTTTGCCCATTATCTAGGCATGATGTTTACATTTTTAAATAACTGAAAAACTTAATAATTAAAATACCATGATACAAAAATTTTAAGAAATTCAAATTTCAGTGTTCATAAATAAAGTTTTCTTGGAACACAGCGACACTCATTCATTTATGTACTATGGTTGCTTTCACAGTACAAAAGCAGAGTTAGTTTAGAGAGAGACTATATGGTCCACCAAACCTAAAACATTTGGCCCTTTACAGAAAAAGTCTGCAGTTCCCCCTATCCTAGATAATTTTTTGTTCTCAAATTGTTTCAATTAGGCTGAAATAACAAGTAATTTCTGTGGAGTCTGACAAACTTGTGCTTAGATAAAAATTAAAAATAAGAGCAAAAGCACAATGCAATGGCACAAAGCCCGCAAATTCTAGAAGCTTGGCAAGTATGTCTGGTACCAGAACAAAGAATGTTTGAATGAAACATCAAGACAACTTAAAATAAATCTCTAAAGGCAATGCAGTCCCCAAACAAGGAAGGGAAATAATCCACATTTTGTTGTCTCTGAGTAGTCGATGATTAAATACATGAACGACAACACATTACCTAACTTGTGTTGAGCATCTATGATTCCTCTTCAGTATTATCACAGGGACTTTAAGTTCTCTCCCATTTTGTCAACATAACAGATTCAGAGAGGATCAAGTGAATGTTCTAGTGTCTGAATTCTTCAACAAAAGTTCTATCTTCTCCACAACTCACTTTCCATTTCCTTATGCCTAGCATAGTTATCACTTGATAAATAACGTATTCAATGTTACCAGGATTTAAATCAAATTCAGATCTGTATCTCCAAGGCCTAACTGCTCTTTTTTCTTCTATATGACAATCTATGTGCCCTATGTCAAGAACTGAATGACTCACTATACAAAAATATTTCAAAATTGTATCAAGTGTGTAAATAAAATTCATCATGTCCAATAAACTACCTACATGTTTTCACAACACAAACCAGAGATCTTGGGCAGCCTGGGTGGCTCAGCGGTTTAGCGCCACCTTCAGCCCAGGGCGTGATCCTGGAGACCAGGGATTGAGTTCCACGTCGGGCTCCCTGCATGGAGCCTGCTTCTTCCTTTTTTTTTTTTTTTTTTTTTTTTTTTTTTATTTATTTATGATAGTCACAGAGAGAGAGAGAGAGGCAGAGACACAGGCGGAGGGAGAAGCAGGCTCCATGCACCGGGAGCCTGATGTGGGATTCGATCCCGGGTCTCCAGGATCGCGCCCTGGGCCAAAGGCAGGCGCCAAACCGCTGCGCCACCCAGGGATCCCCCCCCCCTTTTTTTTTTAATAAATTAATTTTTATTGGTGTTCAATTTACCAACATACAGAATAACATCCAGTGCTCATCCCGTCAAGTGTCCCTGCTTCTTCCTATGTCTGTGTCTCTGCCTCTCTCATGAATGAATGAATGAATGAATGAATGAATAAATAAATAAATAAATAAATAAATAAATAAATAAAATCTTTAAAAAAACAAACAAAAAAAAAACAAAAACCAGAGATCTTAAAGAAATCTGCCCTAACTGGCAATCTACTCAGGAGGTGATGTACCAGCAATTTAGGGTAAATAGTTTATTGGTTTAGTTATCAAACTCAGATAAACAATAACCAATCTTCAAGTTTTTTAAAAATAAAAATAACACCAAATTAAAAATTCTAAGTTAACATTTTTATAAAGAACCTTAAAATCTATCTTAAAACAAAAGAGGATTTCTAAATAATATTTATTCATATTCTCCCCAAATTAATTTATGTAAAAAAAATCTGAGATCAAGAAAATATGGTTTTTCAAAAACAGTTTACTGTTGTACTAATTTTTAAGCATGGCAGGCTCACTCCCATTTGAATTCTATCTTGAATCTTGACTAGCTACTTTTGAAGAAACACCAACAAAAATAATCACAAAGAATAAAACAATTCTGAAACTTATATTGGAAACATTTTCTATCTATATGGTTCCATATCATTTTCTAAAATATTCCATGGAACCCTGGATCACCCAGTTAGGTTGAGAGGCTACATTTTAAATGTAGAGACAGCAGGATGGTTCAATTGGGGTGAACACAGATTTATTTACCACAAAGCTCCTAAATGCTAACATTCACTGGCTATCTGAGAAAAAAAGAATGGGATGGAAAGTTACAGTATAAAAAAAGGCGGGAGGCGGAGTTACAGGAGATGCAGAAATTCTCAAAACTTATTTTGAATAACATTCATTAAACACTTCACTGGATATATATTTGAAGATATTTAAGGTCTTTTTTTTTTTTTTTTTAAAGACCTATAGATTACTTAGTAAAAACTTTGAGGAAAATTTCCCTACCTAAATTTTAAATTTAATGGAATGGGAAAGTGGGACAGTCCTTTGAGGGAAATGTCATTTTGGAAAAAGAAAGAAAAAGAAAAAAAAAAAGGAAAAAAAGAGAAAAGAAAAGAAAAAGAAGAAAAAAAAAAAGAAAAGAAAAAAAAAAAGAAATGTCATTTTGTTAAAAACAATGATTCCTAACTCTGAGAAATGAACAAGGGGTAGCGGAAGGGAAGGTGGGCAGGGGGTTGGGGTGACTGGGTGACAGGCACTGAGAGGGGCACTTGACAGGATGAGCACTGGGTGATACGCTATATGTTGGCAAACTGAACTCCAATTAAAAAAAAAAAAAGAACTTAGATGCAACAATAATTAAAAAGGAATGCTTTCTGTTCTTGGTTGAAAAAAAAAAAAAAACAATGAGTGAAGAAACCCAAATGCATAATTATTATAGTTTTAAAAACCCAAAAAGGCAACAGATTTACCTTATTTCAATCAGAGAAGAATTTGAGGAAGGAGGGAGAAAAAAGGATGACAGGGCTAAAATCAATTTTAAGAACATAATGTATGACTAATATGGGTAAAGAAGTTGGAAACAGGTAATAAACTGAAAAGCTGAACAAAATAAAAACGAAAAAGGGAAACATATAACAAAATTCACCTATAAATGCTTCCATTATGAACAAACCACCATATTTTCTCCTGTCCTATAAACCCTAATCTTTTCTCACCAATGTCCTAGTATGATCACCTCATTCCTCACTCTCATATTATTTTGGACTTGTTTTGTCAGCCCAAAAGAACCATAATTTCTTTAAGAAGCAAGCACATGGGTCTCTGAAGAAGCACAGACTGAGACTAAGAATCAAACTCTGGGTCCATTATTTACCATATTTCTCAGTATCTTATTTAACTCAAGACTCAAACTTTCTCATCAATTTTTTTTAGTAATCTCGAATTCATGACCCTGAGGTCAAAAGTCACATGCTCTACTGTCTGAGCCAGCCACGCACCCTATTCTCATCTATTTTAAATACGTAATACAGGTTACAGGATTGTGAGAATTAAACAAGAAACACAGTACACATCTGGAACAGATGTATACCCTCTATATGTCAGTAAGCACCCAATAAATTTTCTTATCTGAATGGCTATCCTATTATTCCAAATATCTGTGTACTTCCTATTTCAAAACTTCAATCATGTATCACCTGTTAAATGATTAGCAGTTTCTGCCCTAAAGCTTCCAAATAACTTGCAGGGCATGTAAAATAAGCAATGTTTCTTCTTTAAGATCCCATTTAACTCTTTCCTCAATTACCAGCCACAGAACCAGCGTGTAGAACCTATTATATCACTAACCTCAGGGAAGTGTGCATTAAGTAATTTTCTTTTGGATTTAAATTTAAATCTCAACAATACCTATATTAAAACAAAAATTCTCAGTGAAGGCTACAGCTAATAATTCTCCTGAATCACTCATTTCGATACAGATTTAAGAATTTAGAACCTTGGGGATTTAGGATATGCAGAAATGTAGAAATGTACCAAGTATTTATCTCTAAAATGGTTCATCAGTAAAAAAAAAAAAAAAAAAAAAAAAAAAAATTCAGAATGCTATCTGCAATTTTCAAACTGTACTCCAGAGATACCTTAAAGAAAAGGAGGTTGTGCCTCAAATGATGTTACAGAGGAGGGAAAGGGAAGGAGCAGGGGGCTGAGTTAAAGCTCTAGCCTATCAGAGACACATTCCATCCCACCTCCACCTCTCTGCTTGCAAACACAGCATCCATCATTTTACAATACTGAAGTTTCATATTAGACTTACTTTGGAGAAAGGGTTCTACGGCTTAAAAAAGATTTGAAAAGTTACTAATCTTGATCAGTAATTCCTAAAAAATCCAAAAGACATCAACGAGGCTAGCTTTGGATTTGCACAAGGCATAAAAATTTGCGGATATTGTGCACTTCACAGAGAACATTTTCAAGTTTATAACTGCACTTGCTGATGCTGTCATTTCTTTCTTCTTTTTTCTCAACTACTGCATTACAACTGACCTCAATAAGGAAGGCAAAATAAATATGGAAGGCAAAATAATATGATTTGCCTTTTTTCTTAAAGATTTATTTATTTTAAAGAGAGAGAGAACGAAAATGCACACAAGTGGGGGGAAGGCCAGATGGAGAGAATCTCAATAAGCAGAGTCTGATTTGGGGCTCCACTTTACGACTATGAGGCCTGAGCCAAGATCAAGAATTAAATGCTCAACCAACTGCAGCACAAAGATGCCCCTGATTTGGCTTTTTAAAAAATTTTATTTATTTACTTATGAGAGACAGGGGGGTAGGGTGGGGGGTGGGAGGCAGAGACACAGGCAGAGGGAGAAGCAGGCTCCATGCAGGGAGTCTGACGTGGGACTCGAGCTCGGGTCTCTAGGATCACGTCCTGGGCCAAAGGCGGTGCTAAACCGCTGAGCCACCTGGGCTGCCCCGATTTGGCTTTTAAAGTAATGACGGAATAATGACCACAATTATAAAAAGTCAAATAATTTTGACATACAATGGAACAGTGGTTAGGAGAAAATGATGAAAGGAGAGGCTGGTACTATTTAAATCAATTTAGCTTTCTAAATGCTAATTTGTAATCATACCAAAATCTGAATGATTACTCTGACATTTAAATGCACCAAGATATATTAGAATTTCCATGGTATTTTCTAGCAGTTGAAACGTATGTTCAAAAAACAGGGCAGCCCCAGTGGCCCAGCGGTTTGGCACTGCCTTCGGCCCAGGATGTGATCCTGGAGACCCAGGATCGAGTCCCACACCGGGCTCCCTGCATGGAGCCTGCTTCTCCCTCTGCCTGTGTCTCTGCCTCTCTCTCTCTCTGTCATATAAATAAATAAAAGCTTTAAAAAAAAAAAAAAGACAAATCTAAAGTACTCAAGAGGTTACTGATATAAACTAATGCTTCTATTTTATTTAGAATTTAAGCCAGTGATTATTAAAGTTTTCAAATCTAATATGGGATCTTGTTTTATCTGGCTCCTTATTTTTAAAATAAAAATGGGGATCCCTGGGTGGCGCAGCGATTGTTTCTTCAATGCAAATAAGACAAAATATAAGAAAACTACAATCTTAACACTGTCACAGGAGGGAGATAGATCACAGAAAGAGGGAGATTGTGGCATGAAAACAGATAACCACCTCTATCAGCCTTTAACTAGAGATATTTAAATTTTTTTGGCACAAATGCTTTATAGGAAATTTTAACACTATGTGAAAAGATACCATTATAACATCACAAAAGAGGAGGGAGTGGATATTAAAATGTATTCTTTACCTCTACCTTAAGTAGACTTCATCAGCCCTGACTGGATAACACAAAGAAAAGTGAGATATCATCATCTATAAAAAAATTACTACAGTTAATAGAAACAGATGTACTTAATCTCTACCTGTTAAATGAGAAAATACTTTAAAACAGAAAGAAAAGTAGGGCGCATGGGTGCTGCAGTTGGTTGAGCATCTAACTCTTGGTTAGTTGGCTCTGTCAGTTAAGCATCTGCCTTTGGCTCAGGTATGGTCCTAGGGTCATGGGACTGATTCCAACATCAGGCTCTCTGCTCAGTGGGGAGTCTGCTTCTCCCCCTTCCTCACCCCCGCCCCCTTGTGCTCTCTCAGTCTCAAATGAATGAAATTTTTAAGAAAAAAATAGAAAAGTTATTCTATTATTAAATAATATCCATACAAGATATTCAATCCTCAGTTTTGTCAGAATATGTTTTTTCCAACTGATTTATTTACCTAAAGACTGGTTTCAAAAATACAACTCACTGGCTATTCCAACAATTCATAGAGTTACCCTGGTACCGAATTTAAGGTCACTGTACTTTGAACAAAAGGCATGACAAATTTTTTTGCCCGGAGCTGGTAATACCAATGTTCAATTTTATTCCATATTGCTTGGCAAAATTTGTTGAAATAGATGTAAGACAGGAAAATGCTGGAGAAATCTGTTACTTTAATGGCACATATCAAAACAGCACTGAACTAGAAAGGAAATCTGGAGCTTTATAAAAATAGTCAATGTAAAATAGATGTTCTATTCAAGAATATCAAATGTACATGATACTGTTTCTTCCAACCCTTTGCTATAAAAATTTGGTTAGAATAATGCATTGTAAGAAAACTACAATTCTATTGTAAAAATTTCCTTGCTGCTTTGCATCCAATTTACATTTAGATAAAACTATCATGAAATATGTACATCCTAATTCAAGGATGATTTTGAGCTGGCAGGACCTGAAATTCACAGTCTGTCTCTGCCCGAGAGTGAAAATTTTAATATGGAGAACTATTATTATCTGGAAATGTTTGCCTGAATCTTTGACACCTAAAAGAAGATCTTTGTTATACTGCTGATTTCAATATCTAGTATAAAAAAAGTTTATGTATGCAACATTTTGGGATCCTATTATGAAATAAGAGCATTTCCTTATTGTTTTAAGTAAATCCAACCAACATATCAGCAATTTTGATTGTAGCCTTCTTTCTGTTGTACTGCCTTTATTATTTAATAATATGTATTATCACAGATGGTGGACAGCCAATAAGATAAATTTGGGTAGCTATCCAACTAAAATATGTGGTATCTTACAGGTAACTTAAGCTGTGCCAGCTCACATCATTTTTAAAAGCCTGAAGGATTTTTATTCCCCTCACAAATAGACAATATCCACAAGCACATCAGCACCTAAAAGATCTATAATACTAATGCAATCTTACTCTCAGTTTTTAAGAACTACCTTTACTTGCCATACTCAGACTTCTCCAGCTCCTTTATTCTGGACCCATTTTAATTTGCATTCATGTATGTTTAAAGGAGCACACCAAGTCTACAGAATTGATGAAATGCAATCTTATTTGCCATTTTCTTACAATTTACAAAGCATAACTATTTCTTGGCATTTTCTCTTCTCTGGCTTTCCCTTAAAGGCTTTATTTATTGAATAATATAAACCAAAAATTAAAATAAAGTTGGACTTTCTCTCCTATTCATAAGATCTTTTAAGTGTTCAGATCTTCAATCAGAATGAAACAGCCATATAGAGCAACTGCTGTGGGAGGAAAAAGCAAATTTTTAAGATAACTTATTCTGGAAATGTTGGCATTTTGAGACTACTTACAATAGTAAAATTTAGAACAGTGATTTCACAACTTTTCTCCCGGTGTGACACTCATGATGGAGTAACATACTCCTGTATAATAATATCCCTATAGACATTTCCTTGAACATGAATCCCTAGATCCTTAAAACAATTTCTTTGGGATAGACACTTTTAAGTGCAAATGTTGTGTCACAGAATAGGCACACTACACACTTTAAACATATCACCAAAGTGCATTTTCAAAGCCAGTATCAATCTACGCTTTCACTGTGACAATGCCCACCAATCTTTAAATATCTGATGTTTTTTTAAAAAGCGGTATTCCATTATTATTCTCTATAGCAATACACTTATAACCCCCAAAAGTGAGGGGTTTTTTTTGTGAGTTGTTTTTTAAAAGAAATTGTTCTATCATTCAAATATTAGCTCTGATTCTCAATGTTACTATATATCATAACCACTTACAAAGCTTTGGTTTAAAGTTCATGCTCCCCGTTCCAAATTTAACCTTCTCTGGAGAGAGGTCAAAGGAATCCTTACTTTTATAGAGCTCCAGGGTGCCTCAGTGGCACAATCAGTTAAGCGTCCAACTCTTAGTTTCAGCTCAAGTCGTGATCTCATGGATAATGAGACTGAGCTCCAAGACAGGCTCCATATTCAGCAAGGAGTCTACTTAAGACTCTCTCCCCCTCTCAATTAAATAAATCAATCTTAAAAAAAGAAAGAGCTCCAAAAGTGATGCATTATCAGGATTAGCTATAGTCTATATATATATATAAATCCTGCATATTCCACATCGGAAATTGCCCAAAATTAAGAAATTATTCTTGAGGCACCTAAGTGGCTCAGTCAGTTAAGCATCTGACCCCTGATTTCAGGTCAGGTCATGTTCTCAAGGGTCATGAGATAGAGCCCTGTGCTAGGCTCTGCACTTAGCAGGGAGTCTGCTTCAGATTCTCTCTCCTTCTGCCCCCTCCCCCAATCACAGGTGGGCATGTGGGTGCTCCCTCCCTCTCAAATAAATCTTTAAAAAAAGAGAAATTATTAATAGAATCTTCTATTAAAAATTAAAGACCCAAATTGTGCCATATAGCAGAAAACTCATTAGGACATAAGAAGCCCAATGGGTTGTCATGGTTACTTAGTTATTTTAGAAAATGAGGATTAATCATAATACTATGTTTTGCTGACATAAAAATACATCTAATATTTTTAAAACTCTACTATAGTATAACATACTGAAGCCAAATTTCTCAGTAATGTCAGCTTGTGCTGACTGCCCTTAAAATTCAGACTAAAAGCAGTATTTATCAGATAAAACATGTGTGAAAAGCTGTTAGTTCAGGCATATCTTGGATTGCCAAATTTGATGTTACTATAAATCATCTTAAATCTAAATATTTCCAAAAAGGAATACCATCTTTTTCAAAAGACTAGCTAGGATCATTTAATGAATTACATATTATCTTAGTTATGCAGAGAGAGTATAGACACAGTAGTTGAGAGCATCACTTTGAAACAAAATGGATACTGCAAAATTAGAATTTTGACTGTTAACTTACTATCTGTAGGCAAATTAGTTAACCTCTCTAAGTTGCTGTTTCCATACTTAGGAGATGTGAAAATTAAGAGTTGAAATCTAGCTCCCCAGGTAACATGCTTGAACTATTTTCTCTCCTTCATTAATGGGGTGGTTCTCAACCAGAGGATAAGAGGATATTTGACAATACCTGGAGATATACTATATATACCTGGAGATATTTTCAGCAGCACAAGTTGGAAGGGAGGGGAGGAGTTAGGGGAAAGGAAGAGAATGTGCTACAGATATCTAATGTGTTAGGCAGAGATGCTGCTAAATATCCTACATTTATAAGACAACCCCACCCCTAACCTCAAAAATTATCAAGGTTAAGGTTGAGGAACCTTGCTTTGATGACTACCTAAGAATCATCTGTAATTGACACAAAAACTCCCAGTATAGTACGCTACCACTAAAGTGATGTCAGATTTATTCAACAGACATTTACTTAGCATAGCATATACAATGGTCAAGCACTATACCAGGTTCCACTTTAAAAGTATGTCTTAATTTTTAGAATGAGTTGGCATTTCTCTCTTCCAAACTTATTTTGATCAATCAGCTTAGAACTTTTTTGTTCTAAAAACCACTAAACACTGACACTAAATGCAGTTGTATAGAGGGAAACATTTAAGAGCTATTTATTTGCTGGCTATGTAAATGGGTTACAGAACCATTATTTCAAGATTTCATAATTTATAAGAAGTCAAAAGATTATCTGGACAGAGTATATCAGAACTTCCAAGCAGGCAGCCTGAATACTTTTCCTTTGCAAAACCTTCCCAGGTGACTTTGACATAGTCCTCCTCCACCTTTATGGAAACAGGCACAGAGCCAGTATCAGGCACACATTTGGTTACCAGTTCAGTTTTCCTTTCAGGAGTCTAAGGACACATATATTCAACCAGAATAGACCCACTTCTTTTGCCGTGAACCCTTGTCATTTAACATACATTAGGGTCAGACACTCTACCTGTTAGCTGAATATAGCTCCTCTAAGAGCATATCCTTTAATGTACAGTGGTAGTATTAAATAGTTTTCTCTTTTTAAATAAAAGGAAATTTTACAAAGTAATTCCAGCTATTCTGCAGGAACTTTTAGATCTCATAATTTAGAAGTATGATTATTAGTCTTACAAGGGAGAGGAAAAAAATAAACTTAACTCCTCTCCTGAGAAAATGTCTTTATTAGTGTTATAAAATACACCATTTTGCATGCACACTAAGTACTCTCCTTCAAGAGGACACTGTTATTATACATATTATTTATTGTTTATAGCAACATTGTTATATACAGTGTCTCAGTAAAACAATTAACATAGTAATACTTGGTAAGATTTGGTTTGGTCCACCTAACATAGTAAGAATTAATGAGAAAATACTACTAGCACAAAGATAAGAGAACAATTTATCAAATAGATTACCACAAAAATCATTTATCAGTATAAAACATTTTAGAAAATAATGTAGGCAGCAGGATACAAAGAATATTTCTTAAAATTGACGAAGGCACTAACCTAGGTATCTAACAATCTTGAGGAGCTGAATAGATTTAAACAAAATAAAGTCAAAAACAAGGTAACTCACCTGGGGAAGGAATAGGCATGAAAATGTAACTTTCAGTAATATTTAACTACACATCACTAAATTCATTTTTCAAGTTTTCTTCTTTCTTACTGGGTATTTAGACTAAGACACTAACAAAAAAATTTCTCTGGGTTATAACAAATAGACAAGTAAAACTTTAATGATTTTTTTAAGTCCATCTAAAACCTAAAATTTAGGGTATTATCTCTATTTTCAAATAGAATCAAAATTTCCAATCAAACTAGGATACCCAAGTATTCACTGAGCAAACATTTAAGCCAAATACTATTAAGAAGGCAAAAAAGTAAATATGAAAAGGTAGAGATGGGTATGAACAGAAAAGAGGTAAAAACAGGAAATACTCTTACCATTCTAATAACCAGCCAATTTACTAATATCAAAAGATAACCCATTTGAATCAATTTGTAAATGTGTATGTGTAATTTTAAAATACCTTTTCAACAAAAGAGATTTTACATTAAATATAACCTATTAAAGAACTCTGTAACGGTATCACTAGTTCTAGAAATGGAAAAAGTGGCCTCCTAAAGTCAGGTTCAAACTAATTTTAGGTCTAATTCCCTGGTGTTCTTAATTTCTACTTCCTCCAAAATATGAAAATAAGAATCCACAATGTGGTCCTTTGAAAATTATTTTTTTAAAAAAGAAGAGAACAAACCATTAATGCTTCAAAATATCTTTAATACCATCACTTCAATTCGAATGCGAATAAAAAAATCTCATTTAAGTCTTAAGACCACTTCTAGAAACTTAATTCAGATGACAAAGCTAATCAGAACTTTCATAAAATGACCTTCATTAATCAGCATTAGGAGTAAATTAAGACAATCAAGGTACCATATCATATTTTTCTCTCATTACAATTTTGAAAATGGATCTAAGTTTAAATATCCAGATGCAATAACTATCCTAGCTTCCGTGTATCTGTAATTAAAATCCTTAATCCTAAAAAACTCAAAAATCAAATGTACTTGGACCAAAAATAAACAGTAATTCAATGCCAGTGGACAGAGGGTTAAAGAACCGGTAATTACTCAGGAGGAAAAGGAAAAATAACTTTGGTTCTAGAAAGAGAGGTAATCTTTTTTAAATGTTCAAATTCAATGATTCAGGTTACACAGAAGGATTATAAAAAATAAGTACTAAAGATTAAACTGAGGCAAAAAAAAATTTGACATGTGTGTTTGCTTTACCAACATTATGTAATATGTTGTATACAAACACACAGGTAGAAATAGACTTAAATATGCTTCTCCAACATTATTAAGATGGTGTAATTCAATTATATTTATATTCAGCCACAAATATTTCAACCTTACTTAGAAATAACATAGTAACATAAAATACATTCTAGGACATCCAAAAGCAGTAGGAAAGAGAGTTATGGTATTAATGTTTATTATAAATTCCTTTTTTTTAAAAAAAAAAAAGACTTGTTTATGAGAGAGAGAGGAAGAGAGAGAGAGAGAGAGAGAGAGAGAGAGAAAGAGGCAGAGACACAGGAGGAGGGAGAAGCAGGCTCCAGGCTGGGAGCCCAACGCGGGACTCGATCCCGGGACTCCAGGATCCTGCCCTGGGCCAAAGGCAGGCGCCAAACCGCTGAGCCACCCTGGGATCCCCTCATTATAAATTCCAAATGAGCAATAACATACATAATTTATCTTAGTATCTTAGGGTATGGATGGGTGGGGACAGCAAACACAAAGATTTTAGAGAAAGTAGAGAAAATCTTTGTGCTTAGAGATGGGTTCTTCAAGAACTGAGAATAGGTGAATCAGACAGACTTTAAAACTTGGAAAACACAGATAACCAAGGAATATGGGCTCCTTCTCTTATCCTCATAAAATAATCTGGACTTTTACCCAGCAGACAATGCTCACAGGTGCTGTTTCCAACTCCTTCAGACATTCTAAAACATTTAAATAAGATAAATGTCCATTTCCCTCATCCCCTGCAAACTCCCTTTCTGGTCCTTGACATAAAATTTTTGTCATTCTCACACCTAAAACCCACTCATGATTCTTTTCTTCAGCTGACAACCTCTATCTCACTGTGGAGTAAGAAAAAGGTTATTAGGCTAGAAGTTTGCCCATCAGGGGAAAAGATGTTCCCAGTCAATTATGTCCACAATGAACCCCACCCACCTAGGTTTTGGATCTCAGCATTTCATACCACCTCCAAAAAATAAGTGTTAACCTTGGTTCTATATTCTCCTCTCTTTTCAGCACTTTCCTTGTCCTGTCGTCAGAGCTCTGTTACAAGCCCTTTCCTACACATCATATGTCAAGCCTGTTAGACTCTAGACATCATCTCCATTCCTTTATCAAGATTCTGCCATGAGTAGTCAATATTTGCTGTCACTATTTCCTCACTATCCAAGCTCTCCTTAATGCTCTATAATCTAGCATCTTGCTCCCATTAGTTTAAAACTAAGCCTAAGTGACAATTCTTAGTCACTTTTTATAGCCATTATCTTAATTGACTTCTGTGACATTTAATTGTACTCATTATTCTCCTCTATCACTGCTTCCTCTTTTTCTTCCTGTGGTCTATCTACCTCCTTACCAGACGACTACTCTTTCTCTAGCACACTTACCTCACCTGCACACACTTCCTAGTGTTATACACACTACATGGAGGTGAGTTCACCTACAGAAGCAGTTTCTAAATTTTTGGTCCCAAGATTCCTCTACAAACTCTTAAAAATTGTTGAGGATCCCAAAGAGCTTTTATTTGCATAGGCTACAACTATCAATATTTACTATTCTAGATGTTAAAACTAAAGAAGTTTTGAAACATCAGAGTATACAAGCAAACAATTTATAAATCATCAGTGATGATGTCATCATGTATCATTAGACTCTGGAAATTTTCACTGTAAACTCATGAGAAAATGAAAGTTAAAAAGCCAGATATGTCTTAGCATTATTATTTTTTTTTAAACAAGGCAAATAATGCTTTAGCACTACTATAAAAATTGTTTTGACCTTGGGAATCCCCTCCTCTGACCATTCAAAGCCTTTAACACCTGTGTCAAAAACTCTTCTAAGTCTTCATCTCCAGCCCAACCTCTTTCCCGAGATCCAGATAGCTCCTACTGCCTATCTGAAGTACTGTCTTCATTTGGTCAATTCACAGATGTTCAAACTCAGTATTGCCCAGAATTTAATTCATTACCTTCTATGCCAAACATCTATGTTTCTCCCTTCTCTATTGTCTATCTTGGTCAAAGGCACCAACATTCATCTAAACCTTTAAATAACCCTAGGCTCCTCCTTTTCCTTCTTTACCTCATTCAGTCATCAAACACTACTGATTCTACTTTTATTTTTATTTTTTTGATTCTACTTTTATAATCTAGGGGAATCTCGAGGCTTGTTAAATGCAAACCTCCACCCCAGATCTATAGACACAAGGAACTGTTGGTAATTCACTGGCACTCAAGTTTGAGAAGCATGGCCCAGGTGGTAATATCAATAAACAAAGTTTGAGAATATGAAGAAGGGAAAGCCCAAAAGGTAAACTTGAGAACACTTTAATTAGAAGCCTGCGCACCTGAAGCTTTTCCTTCTAATATTAAACTGTGGAGGCTGGGAGTTTTTGTACAGGAGGCAGTATTCCTAACTAAATGATTTTCTTAACTTAGGTTTCACTTCCCTCCAATTCTATCCTCTATGCTACCAACTGTGGGAGCCTTCTTCATCTCTACTTTTCCTTTTGTTTCTCCTGTTTAAATGGTTCATCATTATTTAGACAAAAGTCCAAATTCCTTACTATGAAAAGTACAAGGGCTTTCAAACCCTAACTCCACCTACCTTTCACCATTCTTGCATAGCCTACCTATACCAGAAGCCTTCAAACCAGTTTAATCACCTAGGCAGGTTGGTATTTTTTTTTAAGCTTCTCAGGTGATCTAAAAGTACAGCTGGGGTTGGGAGTCACTGCCCCATGTCTTGAACAAAACTACGTGCCATGCTTCCATGCAAAAGCTAGCCTTCCTGCCTGTCTTCTCATACTTTGCCCTTGTCTTCTGGGATGAATTCATAGTCTAACAACTCAACTATTATCTCTTTTTTACTTTTTTCCCTTCTTCTCCCTGGCAGGCAGATGGAACTAGGGGCTTCCTTCTCTTTGCTCCATGGTATCTTGTGCTTACATCTATTATAGCATGGTCTACACTGTTTATGAAGCAGTCTGTTTGTCCTAAAAGACAATGATCTCATTTGAAGGTAGGGATTGTATTGTATTGTATTCATCTCTGTGCTTGGGCACAGAGGCTAGAAGAGAACAGATATGTAATAAATGCTTATTGAAAACACAGCAAAATTTTGGAATATACGGACTAGACCTAGAATGATGTAAAATGAAGAAAAACAAGATCAATACCTTCCTACCAACTAGGCAATTTCAATAACAAAGGGAAAAACCTTTCTGTTCTACAATTCTTCATTTAGAAATAAAAGGCAAATTGACATATGAAATAATTCATATATAAACTGAAATGAAAAATTTCAGTTGAAATAGACTCAAATGACTCTAACAGTGAATATCAGATGCTTTTCAGTTTTAAAAGTAAAAGGACAGAAAACAAGAAGGGTTCTGAGTGTCTGAAAAGAGTACTGGGTAGGAGGAAAATGTCCAACTGAAGAACCAAAAGCTCAAGAGATGCATATTATTTGTATTAAAATGTGGAAATAAATATCAGAAGAGCTGAAAGAATCAAAAGTGAGGTGGGGTAGAAGTGGGTGGCAGAGAACTGCTATATTTTTAAATAAACCTTCAGTACTAATTTTCATAAAAACAAAAACTATTAAGAAAATGTAATGGATCAGGGGATGGAGTACCAAAAGAAAACGACATCAGAAGACAATGAAATACTACATCAACTTTACTATTGTCGTACCAGGAAAAAAAGTAGTACTTTCACCCTACAATTGTTTACACCCAACAACTTCACTTAATGGCCTATAAAATCTGTATTTTGAGGTATGTAAAACTAAATCCCAAGGAAATTTGTTAAAATATCTAGTATAGAAATAAAACCTGGAAATCATTTTCCAGATAAGTAGCTTCTTAAATGTTCAGACAAAAAAATTTCCTTCTTCAAATTTTAAGGAAAATGTATAAGCTGTAATCATTTCCAAAATACTGTGCAGCCTGACCTAACCATTAATTTGAAAAAGTTCTGATACTGAACACAGATGAGCAAAGGTCCCCAAATTTTTAAGATTTTCTACTGCTGCCCCAAATGTCAAAATTTCTATACAAATTAAGCTAAGTATATACAATGGTTAACCAATTGTACTTCATTGAAAATTACAGCATGGCCTTTAAAAAAATATTTTTTAACTAAAAATATAGTCAAAAAGTGATTCTTGAAATTCTTTAAAGGGAAGTGGTACTTTCCTATAGACTGACTCCTTTGAATGAATTAAATACTGCAACTGTAGCTTATATTGGGAGAATGGGTACCTCTACAGAACACAGAAATATGTAACTGTTATAGGTGATCTAACTTTTACTATGTTTTTCTATTTAAAAAAAACTATCAAAAACATAAGATTTGGTTAAGAGAAAAGGGAAATAACTATAATTATTTTACTGTCCTTCATAACATAACAGCCTATGAAAGAAAAGGCATATGAAATTACTAAATAGACCAAAATCTGGAAATATCAAGAAATGTTCCAAAGTCCAGGAGATATAAAGTGAAAACATTCTTGATATAGTTTCTGAAAACTTGATACAGTTTCTGAAAACTGAAACTGTACTTTGACTAATCTAAACCTACGATTTTTAAGGACTTAAGTATGCTAATTTGAAAAAAAACCTAAACTGTGGTAATCTGGTACTACAGGGGCTACTAACGCTTACCTCAAGGGAACCTACTGCAGATAAAGTCCCGTCACTTGCACAGTCCTTTCAGCTGCCTGCCAGTTGTCTCTGTGGAAGGGAAAGCCTGATGAGTGAAAACCCCATGCCACACTCCTTTGGAGTGTCAGGGTGCCTGCACAGTACTGCACAAAACTGTCTACCTAGAGATTCCCTGATGCTTTCAATAACATAGGACTTAAAAAGATGTCACCTTTAATATTCCCTTTCCACTAAACACCAAAACCAAATGGCTGAGTACTGGGTGCTAATGACCTACTGGTGTTATCAAGAGGATATAGCTACACTAAACCAAGCAGAAAAAAGACTAAAATGGATCAAAGAGAAATAAGTTAACATTGAAGGGAAAACACAAACACACACACATACACATGCATGCATTTAAAAGTAACAGAACTCTATAATCTGAGCAGAGGAAATATTATAGGTTGTAGCCACAAAAAGTGATGTTGCAACATCAACAACTGATGCTAAATGCTAAAACCCAAAGAACTTCCTGTCTGTAGGTTTCAAAAAGATGCCATCAAGTATATCATGCTCAATGTTAACTATACCATGGATCCAAATGCCTACTTATAAAATTCCCTGTATCTTCTTAGTGGGGTCAGTAGGTGGATGGGAAGGGAAAGGATTTTTTCCAGGTATTTTTAAATATGAAAAGTGAAAACCAACAGCATGAAATTCCACAAGAAATTTCAAAAGGAAAAAAAAATGTTTATCTGTATCTCAGGAAGTAAACAAACCCTTACTCATAACCAAACTAAGAGGGAAGTATAACAAAAAAATAATAGAAAACTGTAGAACAACACAGTTCAAAAACCACTTTCATCTACTAGAATCATGAATGGCTTCCATTAAGAACATCTATACCACTAACGTACAAGTTCAGGTATGTAGCCAAAGAAACTATATTTCCTTTCTAATGTCATATAGTCTTCAGTCTGAATACTATGCTTCGTAAGGCAGAACAAAATGCCCCTCCCAGAAACTTTAGCATTAACTGTTAGCACAAGGATTGGTGGCAGGGAAGAAAAACTATTAAAAGAAAAAAGGTGATTCCAGCTTTTACTTTAATAGTACCATATTTAAAATGAAGGTACTTACCTCAGATTCTTTGTCACTTAGAGATCCCAAGCTTCCAAAACTGTGATTAGAACTTTCATTATTTGTTGAGGCCTGTTAAAGATTTTTAAACAGGTAAATATTAGGAGTAATTTTAAATGAAATATGCTAACAAGGTAAATAATCTATTTTCATAAATAAAAAGCAAGGAAGTTAAATGAAGTAAAAATAAGAAATATCAGGATGCATTGGTGGCACAAGCAGTTAAATGACCCACTCTTGGTTTCAACTCAGGTTGTGACCTCTGGGTCATGAGACGGAGCCCCGTGTTGGGCTCCATGCTCAGCACAGTGTCTCCTTGAGATTCTCTCTCCTTGTGTCTCTTTTGTGTCCTAACTCTCTCTCTAAAATAAATCAATCTTAAAAATATCAAATATTAACTTCTTAAACTATAAATATTGTGGAATTTTTGCCAAGTTTTACCAATTTTTACCATTTTACCAAGTTAATAAAGATCTGTGTTTTAGGAACTGTGCTAAGTGGATTTTTTAGAATACCAAATTCAGGAGCAAAGGAAACTGGGCTAGGATTAAAAAATCCCTAAAATTACTACCCAATATATAAAAACTGGTGCTTCCTTGAACCAAAAACATTACTGTGTTCCTTAATACCCTATACAATTTTATCAAATTCCATCATATCCCGCCTACACTCCTTTGCCTCTCTTCATACTAACAAACTGGACAAATCCTGGGTTTTTTGTTTGTTTTGGTTTAGCTTTTAAGAAAATCTTTTATTATCTTATTTTAACTGCTTCACCCAAGAGTTTCTACATTTCCTTTATAATATTTTTAAATAGCAACAAAGAGAAATAAGCTATCATTTTGTAGGATGACATCAGCTATGTTTCCAATATGTTTCTATGATGCTCATTATTTTGTAGACTTTTTGGAACATCAGTACACTAGATCAATGTTTTCCAGGAATGTTTAGATCAAAGGATGACAGGCTATGGCATATACATTAAAGATGATGCATAAATGACCTTCACATATAGGCAGGCCATCTGATATCCCTGTTTCCCTACAATTTGTTAAGAGTAGGTGCTACTGGGTAGCCCAGCCCAGGTGGCTCAGCGGTTTAGCGCCACCTTCATCCCAGGGTGTGATCCTGGAGATCCCGGATCGAGTCCCATGTCAGGCTTCTTGCATGGAGCCTGCTTCTCCCTCTGCCTGTGTCTCTGCCTCTCTCTCTCTCTCTCTCTGGGTGTCTCTCATAAATAAATAAAGTCTTTAAAAAAAAAAAAGAGTAGGTGCTACTACTAGGTATTTACCCCAAAGATACAAATGTAGTGATCCAAAGGGGCCCCTGCGCCCCAATGTCTATAGCAATGTCCACAATAGCCAAACTACAGAGAGAACCCAGATGTCCATCAACAGATGAATAAAGAACGTGTGTGCGCGCACACACACACAATGTAATATTACTCAGCTATTAAAGAAAATGAAATCTTGCCATTTGCAACAATGTGGATGGAACTAGAGGGTATTATGCTAAGCAAAATAACTCAATCAGAGAAAGACAATTATCATATGATCTCATTTACATGTGTGATTTAAAAAACAAAACAGAAGATCATAGGGGGAGGAGGGAAAATGAGATGAAATCAGAAAGGGAGACAAATGATAAGAGACTCTTAATCATAGGAAACAAACTGAGGGTTACTAAAGGGGAAGTGAGTGGGAGGATGGGGTAACTGGGTGATGGACTCAGTACTGGGTACTACATAAGACTGATGAATAGCTGAACTCTACCTGTGAAACTAATAATATACTATATATTAACTAACTGAATTTATTAATAAAATGAACAAAAAAAACAAAATAAAAGTTCTGGAAGAGGGGAAAAAGTAAGAGTAGGTGCTAATCCTACTATTAAAAGGTTGGAATTTAGCCTACAGCTACCCTCAGGCTAACTTCTAAATTGATGACACTCTGTCACTGCATACATGTCTATTACTATGCTGGACAATGTAAAGGTTGTTTTCAACACAAACCAGCACTCAAAGTGAGTACTATTGGGAGATTCAAGTACTATTGGGAGGAAGACATAATCTACTTAGAAGATTATCAAACTTGAAACAAAAAAACACCATAAACAGCAATTAAGAAGTGATAAATTAGATTGGGGGTCAATGTTTTTGAGAATCTCTAAATCCTCAGATAAAAATATAAACCCCAAACCCACAGACACATTTACAACAAAACTGGCTGACAAGGAATCTCCACGAATTCCCTTCAAATAGCAGGTGGGGACAAATCACCAATAACCACAGGACCTGTGTCATATGAGAGGAAGCAAAAGGAAACGGCGTCATCTGACAGATCTGAGAACAGAGACGCTGAAAACAGCAATCTGAGTACAAAAGCTATAACTGGAAGAATTTCTGTCCTTTCAAATAGTGATTAAGTACAGGAGGTTCACGATGAAGTCTGAAGAGGTTGGAGTTCTATGAACTCTAAAAACATCCCTCACTAGGAGTATCCCAATGTGAATAAACTACTGGGTGTGGAATCAAAACTGAACACAATAGGTACAATGAAGATAAAGAAAAGAGAATATTCAGATAAAAGCAGGGAAGAGAGCGAAGCCCAGAAATTTCAGAAAGCAAATGCCACACATTTGAAGAATGCCC
The DNA here is from genome assembly GCF_048418805.1 of Vulpes vulpes. Taxonomy (NCBI): domain Eukaryota; kingdom Metazoa; phylum Chordata; class Mammalia; order Carnivora; family Canidae; genus Vulpes; species Vulpes vulpes. Next base: position 16,449,499 of record NC_132782.1, read on the forward strand.
CAAAACAATAGAAGAGGGAACTCTGTAAGAAAAGCCATTCTATTTTTTTAATGTTTTTTTAAAAAAGATTTTATTTATTTATCCATGAGAGACACACAAAGAGGCAGGGACATAGGCAAAGGGAGAAGCAGGCTCACTTCGGGAACCTGATGCAGGACTTGATCCCAGGACCCCAGGATCACAACCTGAGCCAAAGGCAGACGCTCAACCATTGAGCCACCCAGGAATCCCAAGAAAACCCATTCTAAACCACAAAAATGTAAAGAACAGAAAATGATTAGGTCAATCCAATGAAGTTATAATAAGGAAAAAAGAAGAAAAAGAAAAAGAAGATATGGAATAAGATGTGGAATAAGGAACACACACCCACAAAATAGCCAAAAACTGTAACCTACTATTTCAAAATGAGCTAAAAAAAACATTACAAAAATAACTCAAGACATGAGAGAACAACATAAATCAAATTTCAAAAAACTCAGATTTAAGGTTAACAGAACTGAGGGAAACATCAGAAATAGGGGGAGAAGCCTCAGAACTGAAGATTAAGTCTGAATGAACCTGAGAGAAAATACATACAATACATATCCAATAAACATTTATCCAAATGAAAGGATAGAAAAGGCAACTGATGAAGCAGTAAAAATCCAACATTCAAGTAAAAGTCTTTAAAGAGCACTACTATAAGAAAACAAATAGTAAAAACTGTAATTCAAGAAAATGTCTCTAAAAAAAAAAAAGAAATTTTGAAACTACTGACTGAAAAAGCATAACGTGCACCTAAGAATATCAACCCAAAAAGCCAACATTAAATTTTTCTAAGGCAATACTATATGCCAGAAGAAAATGGAGTAATATATTTAAGATATTCAAGAAAATATAAATGAAATGTTTTCTATTCAGCAAAATTGCTCTCCAACACTTAGAAGGCACAGATAAACTGTTACCAAATGTTGGAAATCAGGAAATACTGCTCCCATGAGCCTTCTAAAAGAACCTAGAGCACAAGTGTTAGGTAACCAAAGTGAACCTAAGAACTAATGTGGCAAGCAATAATATTATTTACTGGGATATCTGGGTGGCTGGGTGGCTGAGCCACTGGGTGGCTCAGTGGTTGGGTGTCCGCCTTTGGCTCAGAGTGTGATCCTGGAGTACCAGGATCGGGTCCCACATTGGGCTCCACGCGGGTAGTCTGCATCACCCTCTGCCTATATCTCTGCCTCTCTGTGTCTCTCATGAATGAATGAATAAAATCTTTAAAAAATAAAAAATATTATTTACTTGTTGGTAAAGATTAAATAAGAAGTACAAAGAAGAGAGTATAAAACATAATGGCTAAATGTATGCAAAGTTAATAAAATATTTTTTATTTTTTTTAATTTAGTTTTTAAAATATTTTATTTATTTATTTATGACAGACACAGAGAGAGGGAGAGAGAGAGGCAAAGACACAGGCAGAGGGAAAAGCAGGCTCCATGCATGGAGCCCACCATGGGACTCGATCCCAGGTCTCCAGGATCACACCCCGGGCCAAAGGCAGCGCCAAACTGCTGAGCCACCAGGGTTGCCCAATAAAATATTTTTAAAAATACGGGATGGAAGTTTACGGAAAGCACAAGCAAAAAAAATTTTAACTTTAAAATTTTAATTTTAAAATTATCACATTGTACTGTCATTGTGACAGTACAACTATTGTTATTTTGAGACTGCTGTAAGATACAGAATGGAGCAAATAATTATGTAACTCTATCATATGCTTTATGTCCTTGAGAACCACAACTCTTAGTATAGAAAGAAGATAACTTCGTAACTAAAAACTCTGTTCTGATTTGATTTGGGAGTATCAATAGAAGTTCATAAAGGAATTTTGTCTTTTAAAACAAACAATAAAATATATAATAGAGATTCTATTCGAAGTAATAGAATATTTCATCATGCCAATATTCCCACAAATAACTATATATTCTGGAAAAAATATAAAGAACTAGCAGTGCCTGTGTGACATAGTGGGTTAAACATGTGATCCTTGGTTTCAGCTTAGGTCATGGTCTCAGGGTTGTGAGACTGAGCTCCATGTCCAGCTCCATGCTCAGCAGAGTCTCTCTCTCTCCCCCTCTTATGCATGCACACTCTCTCTCTAAAATAAATAAAACTTAAAAAAACACACCCAACTACCAGAAGGCACTTGAGAATATACCCCACAGATAGGAAACTACAGAATTTCTAAGAAAACAAAGTATCTCAAGATACGAGACTTATAAATAGGAGAAACAGAAAATCTCTCAGAAAAATGACCCATCCATGTCACCCTAGGACAAAACCTATTGGTAAATAAGCCCTACCTACTCACACAAAGCTTCCCATAAGTTGTTCAGTGCCTAATGCATGTACATGAACAAAGCCCAATATTACCATATATCTGAGAAAAGACAAACAAAACAAAGAAATCCATAAGAAATAAAAACCACCAAGGGGGCACCAAAAAACTGCACAGAAAAATAAAACAGAACCATCACTAAATACCCTAATAACAGCAAACTATAAAAATGAAATATTTAGAGAACCACCATCAAAAAACGGAAGAAGAAAAAAAAAAACCTCCTGGAGAAAGAAAATATAATAGCTAAAAGAAAAAGAAAAAGAAAAAAAATGGATAGATTCAAAGATAAACTTGAAATCTTCACAGAAGGAGACCAAAAAGTTCAAGAGAAAAGAAAATTAGAGAATCAAAGGTCCTGGTTCAAATAATGAGGGAAGAAAGAAAAGAAAGAAAGGAAAGGAAGAAAGAAAGAAAATAAATCCAGGAGCTGAAATTATCAAAGAAATAATTCAAGAAACTTTTCTAGAACTAGAAAGCAGGAGTTTCTGCATTGAAAGACATATGCTTTAAAAAAAAAGGGGGGGGGGGGGATCCCTGGGTGGCGCAGCGGTTTGGCGCCTGCCTTTGGCCCAGGGTGCAATCCTGGAGACCCAGGATCAAATCCCACGTCGGGCTCCCGGTGCATGGAGCCTGCTTCTCCCTCTGCCTGTGTCTCTGCCTCTCTCTCTCTCTCTCTCTCTCTCTCTCTGTGACTATCATAAAAAAAAAAAAAAAGAAGAAGAAGAAGTTTGCTTAATAAACTTTAAAAAATAAAAATAAAAATAAAAAATAAAAAAAATTCAAGTAAGTTAACATATAGCGTAGTACTGGTTTCAGGAGTAAAGGACATACTTTTGACCAAGTATACTGGTTCAAGAAGACCCACATCAAAGCACATTATAATAAAATATTTTAAATGCCAGAGATTAAAGAGAAGATCCTATAAAAGCTTTTCGGAAGAATAAACAGATTACTTACAAAGGATCAGGAATCAGAATGACATTGGAATGTTCAACAGTAACTTTGGAAGCAAGAAGGCAATGGAACAATACCTTTAAAATTCTAATAAAATGATTTCCAACCTAGAATTCTACATGCAGACAAACAACCAATGGGAGGAGGAGAATATATAAGGTCTCAAATATGATACTCATTTACCTTTCCCTCAAGGAATAACCAGAGAATCTGTTCTTTCAAAGCAAAGGAATAAACCAAGAAAGAGCAAGAGATGGCATACAGGAAACAGAACTGAAATACAGGACAGACACAGGAAGAATTCCCATGATAGTCAAGAGGGGAGATTCCAGGATGATAGGCATCCAGTAGAAGGAGAGAGCAACTATCCCTGAATAAGAACAGAACAACAAAATTTCAGGAAGGATGTCTAAAGAAAATAGAAATAATATAAGAAAAACTTGTATTTGAAAATAATCAGAGATTGGCACCTCTGCTGATAACTATGTAGATGCTTCCACTGAATACTAAAAAACTTGGGATCCCTGGGTGGTGCAGCAGTTTGGTGCCTGCCTTTGGCCCAGGGCTCGATCCTGGAGACCCAGGATCGAATCCCATGTCGGGCTCCCAGTGCATGGAGCCTGCTTCTCCCTCTGCCTATGTCTCTGCCTCTCTCTCTCTCTCTCTCTCTGTGTGACTATCATAAATAAAAAAATAAAAAAAAAAAAAAGGAGGAAGGAAATTTCAAAAAAGAGGAAAAGTATTTCCATGGTCAAACAGATTTGAGGAAAAAAAATACTAAAAAACTAAAAACCATAAATCAGCCATTAACTACAGGGAAAACAGAAAGTTGTACAAATGGATAAATGTAATCATTGAGTCTGTACACACATACACACGAATATGTATACGTGTGTATGTGTATATATTTATGTACATATATAATCATATAATATTACTTAGAAATACAAAGAAAACATAATAAAAGCCTGTATGATAAAAAGGATTACTTCTGTGAAGAACGAATATAGGGTTGGAAGAAGAGAACACAGTTCTGCCAATTTTCATTACAGGTGGTAGAATAAGTTGGCGTTTGCAGCTCTAACCATGGATTTGGGTCTTTTTCTTCTCGATCTGTAGGAATTCTTTACATAATTCTGAATATGAATACTCTATGACTTGTCTTTTCATTCATACTATTTTTTGGTGTCATTTGAACATAATTACATTTATTAAACATTTGTGGCCCATTTATGAAATGTCATTATTCTTATTAAATCTCTATTGTTTTATCTTTCATATTTAGATCTGCAAGTTATCTACTATTAATTGTTGTATTATGGTAAGAGGTGAGTGTCAAGAGTCATTTTCCCCCACCTAGGATATTCAACTGATCCATCATCTATTATAAAAGATTATCCCTTTCCCCACTGCACTGCAGTATTATTACCTTTATCATCTATCAAGTTATATATATAAATGGGTCTGTTGCTGAACTTCATTCTTTTCCATTGGCCTATTTTTTCCTTTCCTGGGCTAATTCCACAGTGACTTAATTCTAATCCTTGGTATATACCTAAGAAAACTAAAAACATAAGTCTCTATAAAAACCTGTACCAGTGTTGAAAGCAGTTATATCAGTGTGGATTCAGATTATTCACATTGAAAAACAGAAACGCAAACGTCCACCAAATGTTGAATAAACAAAACCTGATACATCAATACAATGGAATATTAGTCATAAAAAGGAATAAAGTACTAATATATATTACAACCTTCACGAATTATAAAAAAAACACTATGCTAGGTGAAAAAAGACCCATACAAAATGGCACATATTGTATAATTCCATTTATGGAAATACTCAGAATAGGCAGGTCCACCAAGACAGAAAGTAGACACAGAATGTCGTATTGTATGAATCCATTTTTTTTTTTAATTTCATTTATTTGATAGAGAGAGTGTGTGCACAAGCAGGCAGAGTGGCAGGCAGGGGGAGAGGGAGAAGCAGATTCCTGGATGAGCAGTGAGTCTGAGGTGGGGCTAAGATCCCAGGACCCTGGGATCATGACCTGAACCAAAGGCAAACGCTTAACCAACTGAGCCACCAAGGAGGCTCCTGTATGAATCCATTTATATAAAATGTTCAGAAGAGGCAAATCCATAAGACAGATAACAGACTAATGGTTGCCAAGGCTAAATTGTAGGGTAGGAGAGCAGTGGAATGGGAAAGTTGTTGCTAATGTGTATGGGGTTTCCCCCAAAACGTACACTTTTGTGTACAAAAAAAGGAATTATAAAAGGAAAGATTATAAAAGTTTCAAACTATTGAGGAGAAAGGTGCATAGAAGGGGAAAGAAAGTTTGATAAAACCTAGTACATAATCATTTATATACTCAGATATTTAGTTATGTATACATTTTGAAGCCTTCCAAAAACAGATTTTGGGAGGGGTGAGAGGCAACACACTCATGGGACATTTTTTTAAATATAAAAGCAACACAGGCACATGGAAAAAAATTTCATTACAGAAATAATAAATTTCTCCCTCCCATACCAGTCCCAACATTCAGGGACAACCATTTTTTAAAAAGCGATTTTTAATGAAATTTTTGAATAGGCAATACAAATAGACTGCTTCACTTTGTTTTTTATTATCTTTCTAGAGGCTATGGGTCTAACAAATGAATCATGAAGTTGGTTTCCTTCCTTCTTAGTCAAAAAAATAACATTATGCAGACTGTCCTGCACTGCTTTCTTTTCTCTTAATATAGGTTGGAATATTCCAAATCAACACAGAATAAATTCTTCATTCCTTTTTTCCTTTGCTAACTCCTTTCTTTCAAACAGGTGCAGAGTATTCTACTATATGTACTATATTTCAAAAAGCTCTTTATTGACTCTGCCATGTAAGATTTAGTTCACTGGCACCACAGTTTCCCCTTCTTGATATATTTATCTTTTTAATTTTAAATTCTTCAAATAGTTACCTTACCCTTAAAAATACACGACTTTTAAATTCTTTTTTTTTTTTTTAATTTTTTTATTTATTTATGATAGGCACACAGTGAGAGAGAGAGGCAGAGACACAGGCAGAGGGAGAAGCAGGCTCCATGCACCGGGAGCCTGACGTGGGATTCGATCCCGGGTCTCCAGGATCGCGCCCTGGGCCAAAGGCAGGCGCCAAACCGCTGCGCCACCCAGGGATCCCTTAAATTCTTTAAACCATGTGTGATTCCTATGTAAAATAAGAAATCTTTACATTTAGCTCCTTTTCCCAACCTGACAGGTACACAATTAACTTGTACATTAGTACACTTTATAATATTTACCTTTACCTTTTACCTGTAATCCTACACCAGAGCTACAAACTCATACCACAAGGATCTGTGCAAGTAAACAGGTGAAGCAGGACTGAGGTAAAATAATAGAAGTATCATATGACAGAATAAAAGTTTTCTCTCTCTTTCCAATTTCTGGATTAGCTGTGAACACTGAATTAGTGAATGCTGCTGAATCATTGCCACTCAGGGAAATACAAAGTTAGGGTCCTGCAAGCTTCATATCACATTTTTTGTTAACCAATTAATATATAACCTTGTTCTGTATAGAAGTGTGTTTCTATTTTAAGATGCCCTATTTAATATTTATTGTTGATTCATTCACACTGAATTCATAGCCAACAGCACTGTAACTCATGCATAAACAAAGCTCATAGAACACATATCTTCTAAGGCACCTCATAACCTTCTTGTGCTCAGAACACTAGATAGCACCTTAGCACTACTACTCTTGGAGGCCATTTTAAACACAAAATTACCACCAAAAAAATCACAAGAAAGCAAAAAACATGGCACTAAGTTACTGTGAAAAGAACACGCGTTTAAACTATGAGAGCTGAAACACACAGGCAGAATGTTGCTTTGTTCAGCCTCAGGTGACTCAAGTTTTTCAACATTGCACACGCACAGGTCCTTGAATGACTAGCAAAAGTAATCAGAGAATTGATTTTGAGGTTACAAATAAATTTGAGCGAGTAGGTGAATCTGCAATTACAGAATCCTCAAATAAAGAGGACTATTCTATGTGTATCCGTCAAATCAAGCCTATAGATTATATTGTACAAACTGCAAATCCTATATAGCCTGTTTTATATATAGTCAAAATTTAAAAGGATATTAAAATCCTTCACAATAATTGCATTTTAATAAATTCACCATGTATTTTTAGAACTGCTTGATCTATAAATGTTTATAATTATCACATCTTCCTTATGGATTATTAGTCCTTAAAAAGTATCTATCTTTGTACCACTTAGGCTTTTGTTTCTGAAGAATGTTTATCTGACATTCATTCATATGTTCAAAAATATTTATTGAGGGCCTCAGTACTATGCAGATGCTAGGTAGTATAGTAATGAAAAAAAAAGCAACTCTAAGGGCCCATGGAGTTTATATTGTACAAGAAAGGAAACAATTAAAAAAAACACATAAATATTTAGTATTAGTAAGGAACCAGTAAGTACTTTTAAAGAAATTAAGTGGAGAAAGGGGTAAAATGATATAACTATCTTCTTACATAGAGCGGACAGAGAAAACCTCTTTGAAGAGGTGACACTTGAGCAAACATCTGAAGTAAGCAAAAAGCATGTTTGTAGCAGTGACAAAACAATGTGGGTGTACTGGGACAGCTGTTAGTTGAATAGGGCAATTAGTTTAAAGCTAGATCAGAAGGTTTTGTTATGGCATGATGAAGACACTGATTGTATTTTTAATGTGATGGGAAATCTTTGGAAGGTTCTGAGTTAGGGGAGAAACTGATATCAAACTTATATTCAATTTTACTCTCTTCCCTGCGATTACCTGAAATATTTTCTTTCCAGTTATTTCCAATCTTTGTCATTTTTTATATTTCTTGTCAACAGCCTAAAGATGGGTTCTCAATTGTTGTGATAATATATACTTAACTTTATTCTTTCTATATTATATAATAGTTAAAATTAAGATTTTTTGTTTCTTCTCTCTCCCTTACTTTTATTGGATTTCTTTTTATTCCTCCAACCCTGTCACAGTAATTTAGAAGCTCTATTTATAGTATCTCTGTTGCCTATGCTTAGTACTTTACTTTTAAGCAAACATAACATACATCATTACAGGTAAATCAATTTTTTACTCTATGCTCCTAGATGATTTTCATATCTTTCTCCCATTCTCCCTCTCCCAGAGCACCATCACTGTCAGAAATTTAATCCTTGTGCTTTTAGTTCTACATTACAAACTCCAGATTTACCATTAGTAAAACTTGCTTATAATACTTATAATACTAATATAAACTTTCACAGATACATTATAACCACGAATTTAAATAAAACCATTATAACAGTCATTGCTCAACACTATCTTACATTCTGTAGCTTCATCTATATTTTTAAACTTAAATAAGTATTAAAAATACAAGCTTATCCAGAAAGAACCCTAAACCAACATTAATTCATCATCCAACATATATACAGTTCATACTCAAATTTCCTGAGCTATCTCAAAAACATCCTTTATAACCATTTTTCTCCCAATCCAGGAGCAAATCAGGAATCACAGATTCAATCTGGCTATGAGTCTTTTGTCTCAACCAATCTAGAATAGTCCCTCTGCCTCCCTTTGTTTTTCATGGCACTGAACACTCTGAAGAAAGAGTTCAGGCCAATTGTCTGGCAAGATGCTGCAGGAGTATTTTCTTATGACTACATTCAAATCAAACATTTCCACCATGGGGGAAAAAAAAACCCCAACACTTCCACCATGAGAATTATAGGTGATCTGTATTCCTCTTGTTGCATCACCTAAGAAAGCACCTAACGTCAAACTGGGTCACTGCCAATAAAAACATTTGACCTTGCTTATTATGGTGGTAACAAACAAATCTCTCCATTTTAAATACCCATTTTCTCTTTTATAATAAGTAACTCATCTAAAATGTGAAACTTTGAGACCTTAAAAATACAATGGTCTCAAAAACATTTTACTAAATGATTTTAATTTCCAGATGATCCTTGCCTTAATTAGTAATTATGCTGCAGAATACTGAATGTTAACTTTGATTCTTCTTCTTTTTTTTTTTTTTTTAATTTAATTATGATAGTCACAGAGAGAGAGAGAGAGAGGCAAAGACATAGGCAGAGGGAGAAGCAGGCTCCATGCACCGGGAGCCTGATGTGGGATTCGATCCTGGGTCTCCAGGATCGCGCCCTGGGCCAAAGGCAGGCGCCAAACCGCTGCGCCACCCAGGGATCCCTGTTAACTTTGATTCTATATTAGCTGACATTCTTCCAAGAGACTAACCACATAACAACAAGCATACCGAGATTGGTTCCTAAGTACTATTATCCACTAAAATCAAGTAGGGCTCGTGGAGAAAAATCTGTTCACATTCCTTGCAGAGACCACAACGATAATAGAGAAAAGATAATAGGGACTGTCTATACATGAGCACAAAAATTTGCAAAAATGTTTACATCTTTTTTTTTAAGATTTTATTATTTATTCATGAGAGACACAGAGACAGAGACAGAGAGGCAGAGACACTGGCAGAGGAAGAAGCAGGCTCCATGCAGGGAGCCCGATGCAGGACTCAATCCCGAGACTCCAGGATCACACCCTGAGCCGAAGGCAGACGCCCAACTGCTGAGCCACCCAGGCGTCTCTACATCTCTTAAATCTAAATAAAGAGAATGCAAGTATTCTTTGAACAATATTTTCAATTTTCTATAGGCATAATATTTTTTTCAAAGTAAAAGTTGTTTAAGGGGGGGGGCGGTGGAGGAGAAATCCTGCAGCAATGTATAAATATATGACTATAAAATATAATAAAATAAATACATAAATGAGTGTAGAAAGTATCATCATAATACTAAAAATAGAATATGTTACTTTAAAACACCAGGAAAAGGGGCAGCCCAGGTAGCTCAGCGGTTTAGCGCCGCCTTCAGCCCAGGGCGTGATCCTGGAGACTGGGGATCCAGTCTCACTTCAGACTTCCTGCATGGAGCCTGCTTCTCCCTCTGCCTATGTCTCTGCACACTCTTTCTCTCTCTCTCTCTCTCTGTCTCTCATGAATAAATAAAATCTTTAAAAAAAAAAAAAGAAAGAAAATCATTGAATAATTATGACCCAATTGTGTTTAAAAAAAAAAAAAAACACCAGGAAAAACTCCCTTTGACCAATGGAAAGCAAGGGGGTAGAGGGGAATAAAAGTAAAGTGTAATTAGAAGCCATTAGACGATAGTAGAACCAAGTCAGAAAATAACAATAATTACAATAAATGTAATGGACTAGACCCACCATTTTAGAGGTAAAAATACTAATATTCTATCAAAATACACACATGGTCTACAAGAAATAAAATTAAAACAAAATGAGTAAAAATAAAAGAATTATATCCCTATATCTAAGATCAATATGAATGAAAAGAAAGCCAAAGATACTAATCTTAAGATTTGAAAAAAAGAAAACAAGTATTTAAGAAAAAAATAATTATGGTTATAAAAAGAAAAATGAGAAGATATATGTATATAAAAATACAGCCTCAAAATATATCAAGCAATTATTGATAAACTACAAGCTGAAATACATTAATAATCACAGCTAATGATTTTTTAATTGAAGCACAGTTTACACACAGTGCCCAGACAACTCTACACATTATGCTATGGTCACACGTGTAGCTGCCATCTGTCACAATACAATGCTATTACAGTATCACTGACAAAATTTCCTATACAGCTAAAGATTTTAACATACCACTCAGAAAATGGTCAAGCTACACAAGGAAATATTTAAAATCTGAACAAAAAAACTAAGACCTATTAGATATGAAATACTTATAATACAGGGCACATTTAAGAATTAATGTCATACAAACTATATTTTCAAAAGGTAATACAGTTAAGTTAGAAATCCATAAGTAAAGATAGCTCAAAATATCCCCATTGATAACCCCTGTCTTAAAAAGGAAATAAAGGTGGGGTGCTCAGTGAATGGAGCATGCAAGTCTTGATCTTAGAGTTGTGAATTTGAGCCCCACATTGAGGGTAGAGCATACATTTACAAAAAAAAAAAAAATGTGGAATAAGTATTGTAGTATGTAGTCTTTTTTTTTTTTTTTTAGTATGTAGTCTTTTGATCTGACTTATTTTAACTTAGCATAATGCATTTATCTGAGACACATTCATGCAAAAGTTAGTCTCTTACTTTTTATTGCTAAATAATATTCCATTGTAAATATGTATACCACACTTCTTTTTAATACATTTCTCTTAGATGAAGAATAGCTGAGTTCTTTCAATATTTTGAAAATTACAAATAAAGTTTTTCATTCCCTTTAGATTTGACAGTTGTTTATGTGGAGTAAATTTCATTCAAAACAATAAAAAATATTTCCATTTCTGAAGGTCATGACATATAAAGAAAAAAATATACATATGAGGTGTAAGAAATAAAAGTGTCATTTTTGGAAGATAGTTATTGGTTAGAGAACCTAGAGAATCAACAAACTGTTAGAACCAAAAAAAAAAAAAAAGAAAAAAAAAGGCCAACAGCAAGACTGCTATATACGAGATCAAACTATAAACAATTCATAGGTATGCAATAACCCAACTAGAAAATAAAAAATACTTCAGCCACAAAAACTTTAAAATATCCAGCAATTAGCCAAAAGAATTCATAAAAACTATCCAAAAAAAAATTTTTTTTTTAAGATTTTATTTATGAGAGACACAGAGAGAGGGAGAGAGAGACAGAGACACAGGCAGAGGGAGAAGCAGGCTCCATGCAGCCTGATGTGGGACTTAATCCCAAGTCTCCAGGATCACACCCTGGGCTGAAGGTGGCACTAAACCGCTAAGCCACAGAGGCTACCCCCCTAGCCAAAAATTCTTAAGATCTCTATAGGGAAAACTGAATAAATGGAGACACATTTCATGTATTTGGATGAGACAACCTCATCTCATAAAGATTTCATTACTCCCTCAATTAATCTATAAATGCAATGCATTCAAACTAAGAGTTCTATTTGAATCTTTTAAGGAAAAAATAAACAACTGTTAATAGAATATCCAAATGCTAAAAGTAAATGATGCTCAAATTTTATATGACGGAATAAAGAACCATAAAAAAACTGAGTCAACCTTATAAAAGAAAATTAGAGAAGAAACTTGCTCTGCCATATAAAAAAGATACACAAAGGGTGCCTGGGTGGCTCAGGTGGTTAAGCATTGGCCTTGGGCTCAGGTCACAGTGCCAGGGTACTGGGATCAAGCCCCACATTGGGCTCCCTGCTCAGCAGGGAGCCTGCTTCTCCCTCTGCCTACCTCTCACTCTGCCTGCTGTTCCCCTGCTTGTGCTCTCTCTGCCAAATAAATAAAATCTTAAAAAAAAAAAAAAAGGACACTAAAAACACAACTTTTTTTTTTTTTAATATGATAGTGGGACAAGAACACAGACCACTGGAATATAAGAAATTTCAGAAAGATCCATATATGTATATGGCAACTTAATATATGATAAATGTAACATCACCAATCAGTGGAAAAATATGGATGATTTAAGAAGCACTGTGGAGAGGGGCACCTGGGTGGCTCTGTCACAGTTAAGTGTCCAACTCTTGATTTTAGTTTAGGTCATGATCTCAGGGTTGTGAGATCATCCCTGGTATGGAGCTCCACACTCAGCAAGGAGTCTTCTTCCTAGATTATCTCTCTCTCTACCCCCACTCCCCTCTCTCTAAAATGAATAATCTTTTTTTTTAAATGAATAATCTTTTAAAAAATGCCTTAAAAAAAAAAAAAGCATGTTCTTCAGAAAAGTATTTCACTAGATGCAGAAAAATAAAACTGGATCTCTATCTATACTAAAAGGTGAGGCCTAAAGTGTAAATATGACCGCAATCTATAAAATTAACAGGAAGAATTTATAGAGTATCTTTGTGGACTAGGGGTTGGGAAGGAGTATTTAACTCTTAGAATACCTCAGGGTCCACTGAACCCAATTTTAACATTTGAGCTTCTTTTTCAAATAGTTCTACCTATTTGTAAAGATAGATATTTGGCAGAGGGGCTGAGGGGGTGGCAATGCCTGGATGGCTCAGTCAGTTAAGAGTCTGACTCCTGATTTCAACTCAGATCAAGATATCAGGATTGTGAGATAGAGCCCCATGGAGGGCTTGCGCTGGGTGTAGACCTGCTTAACATTCTCACTCTCTCTCCCACTTCCCCCCATTCATACACTCTCTCTCTCTAAAAGAAGATTGGTATTTGGGGACTTTTATTCCTTCTTAGAGACATCCAAAGAATAAAAATAAAACTTATTTTTAATAGAATAAAATCCATTCTATCTTATAATTAATCACCAGACATCCAATAGACCCTTTCACAAATTTTTTTTAAGATTCATTCATTCATTCATTCATTCATTCATTCATGATAGACATAGAGACAGAGAGAGGCAAAGACACAGGCAGAGGGAGAAGCAGGCTCCCTGCAGGGAGCCCGACGTGGGACTCGATCCCGGGACTCCAGGATTGCACCCTGGGCCAAATGCAGGCGCTAAACCACTGAGCCACCCAGGGATTCCCCCCCCTTTCACAAATTTAAAATGCATTGTGGATCTTATTGATATTATTTTTCCTATATTTTATTATTAAATCATCCTAGGAATTATATCATCATTACTCACCATTGTTTACCAATTACTCCCAACTATGCTAAAATAAATAAAAACCAGTAGAAAAAAAATAGAATAATGATAATACAGGCAGAATAATGGCCCCCTATGACACTCACATTCTAATACCCAGAACCTGTGAATGTTACCTTCCAAGGCAAAAAAGATTTTGCACACATAAGGGTAAGGAAGGACTTTGAATTGGGAGAATTATACCAGATTATCCAGACAGGCATGAGCCCCATCTAATCACTGAGTACTTAAAGTGAAGAACCTTATTAGATTCTGGTCAGAAGAAGATGTGACTTCCTAAGAACAGTAAGAGAGATGCATCAATGTGGCTTTGAAGATGGCAGGAGACTACCAGCCAAAAAATTCAAGCAGCCTCTTGAAGCTAGAAAAGGGAAGGAAAAGGTCTCTCCTGCAAAGCCTCTAAGAAAGAAATCCATTTTTGCATACAACTTGATTTTAACCCAATAGGACCAATGTCAGACTTCTGACCCTCAGAACCATAAAAAAAATAAATGTCTGTTATTTTTAAGCAACTCTTTGGTAGTTTTTTATGGTAGAGATAGAAAAACAATGCAGATATAATGACCTAAAAAAGTGACACAACAGTGTCAAAGAAATGCATCATCTTTCAAGAATGTATAAAAGACTAGAGACAGAGGCACCTGGGCGGCTCAGTCAGGTAAGTGCTCAACTCTTGACTTCAGATCAGTTCATGATCTCAGGGTCACTGAGATCAAGACCCATGACAGGCTCCATGCTCACCAAGGAGTCTACTTGGGTTTCTCCCCCTCTGCCCCTCCCCCTGTATGTGTGTGCATTATCTCTCAAATGAATAAATAAATCTTAAAAAAGGAGATAACTTAAAAAAACAATACTAGAGACAGCCTTACAGACTGATTTTAAATTGCATGGATTCCAGAAGAGAATTAAGAAATTTTCATTTTCCACTCAAGATGGTCAAGAGAAGAAAATGACAGAGGAAGATGTTTTATAATTCTTAGACAAATCAGAAAATAAATACAAGGAAGTAACAACACTTTGACTCTAAAACTGATGGCAATGACTATATAAGTGAAATCTCAGAGTCGCTGAATGATACTTTCCTAGATGAATTTTCTCAAATTCAAGAATCAATGCATTAGATAACATATTTGTAAGGAAAAAAAGGAAATGTGGTATTTTCATCAATTAGTCATTCAACTGAAGGACTTCATCATATAATATTCTTCTACAAGAATCTGGACTACTTCATGCTCAAAGGATACATGACAATAATCCTTTGTCTTTTATGATGCCTGTGCACCAAGATTTATATGATACAAAGAGAGTTTTATATGTTTAAATTCTGATTAAAATTTCTAATAAAGTTGTTTTTCGTTATGTCTTATTCCTTCTGCTATAAATTAGTATTAAAATAACTTAAAATATAAAAATAGCAAAAGGACGGGGTGCCCAAGTGGCAGAGTCAGTTAAATATCTGACTCTTGGTTTCAGTTTGGGTCATGATCTCAGGGTGGTGAGATCAAGCTCTGCACTCAGCATGGAAATCTGCTTGGATTTCTCTCTGCCCCTCCCCTGACACGCTCTCTTTTTCTAAAATAAATGAATATATCTTTTAAAAAATCGTAAAAGGATCTATTTGACCCATATAGTTCAGTGATGACTATTTTTTTAAGATTATATTTATTTATTCACGAGAGACACAGAGAGAGGCAGAGACATAGGCAGAGGGAGAAGCAGGCTCCCTGTGGGGAACCCAATGTGGGACTTGATCCCAGGACCCCAGGATCCTGACCCGAGCCAAAGGCAGACACTCAACCACTGAGCCACCCAGGCACCCAACTATTTTTCTTAGTATACCAATAGCTATTCAGAACTTCAGAGTTATAGACTATGAAGTAAAAACCTGGGGTTTGATTACAACAAAATTGAAGTGTCCTCCAGAATGATCCTATACAATACAATCAATAATGGATACCACGAACAAAGCTGAAAAAGAAAACAATCTTGATAGAAATATAAGCAATCACTGGAACAATTTACAAGAGACTCCCAAAAAGCTAACAAGGACATGAAGAAATGCTCAAAATAATTGGTGGTATAAGTAGAAATATATATGTATATTATTTTATACCTGCTAGATTATCAAAAATGAGGAATCCAGATGATGCCAAGTGTTTCTGAGATGTAGGGATACATTAATGATCATGCATTCTGTTGAAAGTGCAGATGAGTCCTGTGTAAGTGTTCTGTATAGCAATCTTCTACTACTCATATACCCTATCACCAAGCAATTCTGCTCTGGCATATATAACCTAAATAAATGCTCACAGAGGTCCATAAGAGAAAAAGTACATGAAATTCACTACAGTTTGAGGTAATGGGGAGTTGAAGACAATCTGAGATCTACCATTTGAAGGCATAATAGATACACTAAAGTTTTATGTAGCAGTTATACAAATAGGAACATATACAGATAGGAACAAGGGTGACAGAGGCAAGAAAGAGACGAAGGACAGGAAAAGTAAAAATTATATAATGGGAGAAGAGCACTTCAATTCACTAAACTCAGTTTTACCCTGAAACCTAATATGCTGTATTATACTGCCCCTACTAAAGTATGTTATGCTATATTAAAAATCGGGTTTATAAATACCGAAATTTTCCCCTATGCGTTATAAAAATTATAGTAATTAATAATTTATTAACCAATATGTGGGATTCTTTTAAAAAATATATTCTGGATCATTTAATACAAGGAAAAAGTGTCAAATAGTTATCATTTTACTTACTTTTGCTCCAACACTGCAACTGCCTGTGCTCCCCGTACTCCCACTTGCAACTCCTGTAAATCTAGCTTCCAATAATTCTTGCCTTCTCGGATCCAGACTATGAAGCTCATCCATTGCACCTATTAAGAAAAAAAGAAACAAACAAAAAAAACCACCATATATTCATATACACACAAACACAAAATACACAGATGTAGTTAGTTGTCAATATAAACTTAATGAATGCATTCAACAGATGAGACTTCAAAATTTTTTATCACGTCTTTCATTCATTTATCAAAACCAACAAAAAATCTCCAACATTTCTGACTGCAATCCACAGTAAGAAATGCACTATTTTCCACCCAATTCAGAGTATATTTTAAACTGGGAAAGACTGTTTTATAGCTGTCACATTCCAAAGATTTTTGGTACATTTGATAGTTTTCAGTTTCTATCAGGTGTATGAAAAATACACATGTATCAAACAGATCATTGAGGTAACATCTATTATTAAACAATCACTGCAGAATTAAAGGGGAAAATTAGCATCCTCATGTAATTGCTACTATGCGGACTAAAGCACCACAAATTCTAGCCAAAATTCAATTAAACTCTTAAAATTTCTTTTATTTATATCTGCCAATTCTCTACTGATAAAACCTTAAAAATGACATACATGAGTGGGTCTCAAAAGGAATAAGGAGAAATCCCAAATCACATGTGGACATTTTCAAACTAAACTAACTAGACCCCTTCTACATACTCTGACATTCCTCTATCTTAAAGGTTAACAGTTATTCCTATACATATTACCTTTTAAAATTGCTTTCATTACCTTTTATCTTTATCTGGACAGAGGACTGGATGGATAATGGCCATCCTTCCATGTTTACTTGCTTATATATTACCTGAATATATATTTTCTGCCCATTCCTCTTTCTTCCATCTCAAAGAGGTAAGGTAACTATCTATAAAAAAACTGAAGCCTTCAATTTTTGCTTTTGATCCCATTTCTTCTTGATATCCAAGGGATCTTGCATTTGCATTTACAGATCTAAAGCTATAAAACTCTTAAAACATAGGGGAAAGCATCATGATCTTGGAAGGATACGGCAAAGATTTCTTAGATATGAAACCAAAAGCAGAGGCAACAAAAGAAAAAATAAGTTGTAATTCATCAAAATTAAAAACTTTTGCACATCAAAGGACATTATCAAAAAAAGTCAAAAGGCAACCGACAGGATGGGAGAAAATTACCTGCAAATTGTGTATCTCATGAAAATTGGTATTCAGAATACATAAAGAAATACTACAACTCAACAACAAAAAACTAAACAACACAATTTAAAAAATGGGCAAGGGGTGACACCTGAGTGGCTCAGTTAGTTGAGCATCCATCTGACTCCATTTCAGTTCAGGTCATGATCTCAGGGTGGTAGCATCAAATCCCACATGGGGCTCTTGTGCCCCATGTTGGGCTCTGCACTCAGCACAGAGTCTGCTTGAGAGTCTCTCTCCCTCTGCCCCCTCCCCCCCCTCTCTAAAATAAAATAAATAAATCTTTTAAAATGGGAGAGGACATGAATAGACATCTCTCCAAAGAAGATATACAACTGGCCAATAAGTACATTAAAAGAGGCTCAATATCAATCAGTAGGGAAATGCAAATCAAAACCACAATGAGATACTTCACACACCCATTAGGATGGCTACTATCATAAAACAGAAAGTAAGTGTTAGTAAGGATGTGGAGACATCTGAACCGTTATGCATGGCTAGTGGGAATGTAAACTGGTGCGGCCACTGTGGTAAACACAGAATTACCATATGATCCAAAAATATCATCTGAGTATATACCCAACAGAAGTGAAAGCAAGGACTACAATAGGTCTTTTGCACAACATGTTCATACCATCAGTATTCACAATAGCCAAAAGTAGAAGCAACCTAACAGTCCGTCAATGAACGAATGGATTAACACACTGGGGTATATGCATAAAATGGAATATTATTCAGCATTAAAAATGAAGGAAATTTTGACACAGGTCACAATACAGATGAAATTTGAAGATATGCTAAGTGAAATCATGTAAATATTTACATGATGAGAAAGATAGCTTCCTAGAAACTTTTTACTGACAAAATTCAAGATATAATAACTAATGAAAAAATGGAATTGGGAAATACTCTTGAGTTTCCTATCATCATAATATTCTGCAAATACTCAACCAATAATGTTGATCAGTTATGTACTTATCTTAGAAATGTCTTTTCTGATAGGTACTGCTAAATACTGATATCAACCCACAAGTACATGATTTTGAGTATATTCACTACTTAGAAGGCAGCTACAGAAGTCAGATTCTTCTTTTGTTACTTGTTTTCAATAAATCACTACACTGCAGATTAATCACTTCCAATAGAAGGTTCCTTAAGTGTAAAATTAAATGGATTTTGAGATATGGAAACTTTCCTTGCATCAATGTCTGAAAAATGTTGCTGGAACTGTAGTTTGATGATGGAAACTCATATGGAATGAAGATCTCACTTTGACAGTAGTAGGAGAAATATATAAATCAGCTTTATGTTACTTGTGATTCAAATATCAGCTGCCACTGAAATGATTTTACTGCAACTTAATTTCACATGAAGCACTACTTTGCCTCAGAATTTTAGGTTAATTTAAAAAATATTTCCAAATCTGCAGGAAAGCTAATTTCCAAATCCAATCATTATTTGACAATAGGGGTTGAAGGCCATCCTGTTTCATTCAGAAAAATTTCAATCTCAATCCTAAGGTCAAAAATTGTAAAAAAATTTTACTACTAACCCAGTCAAGATATTCAGCTTCTGTGTCCAACAAAAATTCATGCAGCTGATGCTAGTTAAATCCATATGAGCAAATCAAGTGCACCACTGACAACATTGATTCAGTAACACATGATAAATTCAAATACCTTCTGCAAAGGACCTATACTGATGAGTAACACAATAACCATAGTTTTGGACACCTCACATTTTTACAAGCTTTGTAAAGTTATCCAACTAAGCCTTTTTCTGTTCCACACAAATTTTTACGACCATCAGGTATAGAAAGAACATCATAGCAGATTCCACTTCAGATTGTACTTAGTGTTTTCTCAACTTTGAAAATATTCTTGTAGTTGCTCTCCACAGACTGTTCATGGAGTCTAATTGTTCTGTCACTTCAAATTTGGCACTGACACCTTGAATCAACAACAACTGAATAGTATCAATAACATCTGTCAACTCAGCAAGAGCCAAGGAAAACCACTTGCCTTGTTTTTTAATTGACTATTGATATTGCTTCAAATG
This sequence comes from Vulpes vulpes, assembly GCF_048418805.1. Classification (NCBI taxonomy): domain Eukaryota; kingdom Metazoa; phylum Chordata; class Mammalia; order Carnivora; family Canidae; genus Vulpes; species Vulpes vulpes. The sequence goes on from NC_132782.1 coordinate 16,469,646, forward strand.
TCCCCAATTCTTAAATCAACTGTTCTGGCCAAAAAATTTAGTCTAAAACGCCTTTATTTTTTCTGGACACATTTCTTTGCTGCCATCAAACAATTTAATTAACTCACCATCAGTAAATGGTTTTCCTTGCTTGGCTAACAAATGAGCCACTTGGAAACTTATTTTGGTGGCAGCCTCATTTTCAATTTTTATTTTTATGAAGAAATTATGCTGTGATAAGATATTCCATTTTAAATTGACTGTTACTTTAAGAAAACAGAGTTGAGACTAGTATAGTGTATGCTTAATCTAATAATGTCAACATACATTCTCTAACAGCTACAGTATCAATGCATAATAGAAAAAATGTTTTGCTCTCTAATTCAACAAAATAATACACACTCCACTGTGCCTTAAAAGCATGGCACTCAGAGTCCATTTTTCTTTTCTTGTTTTGACATGATAGATATGCACTGGTATAAAAAAATAAAATAAATATTGCAGGCTGGCAATACACATGGCACTCAAAACACTTTCAAGTTATAACAGCAGCACTGAAATTTGTAGCGCACCAAAAGCTGTATGAAGTGATAAGAATGCCATATAGGGTCTCTGTCACAACTACACAGCTCTGCCATTATAATGCAAAAACAGCTTTGCTCCAATAAAACTTTACTTACAGGCAATAAAATTTGAATTTCACATATCATAAAGTATTATTCTTTCAGTTTTTTTAACCATACAAAAATAGGTAGTTTGCTGACTCCTATTGTAACAAGTACATTTAAAAGATTTTAATTTTTTATGCAATCAAACTATCATTTTGACACTTATCAGAAATGTGGTCCTTAATTATAAGAGGTGAGATTTCCTGAAGAATACGTAATTTCACCATAATCCATTAAATTCTTTGTTATATAAATGTTTATACTTTTGAAAAAGAAATTATAAAAGCTACTATAAAGACCATATTATCCTTAAAGAACATCCATCTCTAAATACAATCACCTGTCTCCTAATTATGGTATTATTCTTACTAAACTGCTCCATAAAATTTATGCTAAACCAAAATTTCACATAAAAAATATGAGATATCACTACCCAAATAAGAGATCACATCCTATTCCATAAAGAAAAATTTTAGGGAAACATAAATGAAGGCCACAATTTTACCCATTACAGAAATAGGTCATGTCCCCTTCTAATAAACATTTTATTTCTCTCTTACACACACACACACACACACACACACACACTCACTCACTTGACAGATTTTAATTATAAACTTAGCCTCCTAAGGTGACCAGTCTAAAAAAAGATGCATGTAAAAAAAATAATAAAATAAAATAAAATAAAATAAAATAAAATAAAATAAAATAAAATAAAATAAAATAAGATGCATGTATTTAGACACAGGATTGGTTCTGGTTAGTCAGCATTATTTTATAGTTTTATCACCTTTTTATGACAAGGAATCTATCTTTTTTTTTAAGTTTTTTTTCTTTCTTTTTTTAAAGATTTTATTTATTTATTCATGAGAGACCGAGAGAGAAAGAGAAGCAGAGAAGCTGGCAGAGGGAGAAGCAGGCTCCATGCAGGGAGCTGGATGTGGGACTCGATCCCTGGTCTCCAGGATCAGGCTCTGGGTTGAAGGTGATGCTAAACCACTGAGCCACCGGGGCTTGCCCTCTATCTTTCATTATATCACTTTTTGATATCACTTATTACCTTAAGACTTCATCTTCCTTGGCAAATAGTCAAAACAAAATCATGATATCTAGGAAAGCACGTTTTCAAAAGTTTAATTCCAGTTACCAAAGAATAAAGGAGTTTGTTCACTTAGACCCTTCTCATATAGTCATCTGCAAGTAAACCATTATCTTACATTTTTAAATTTAAAACTTTCTGAAGTCTGAAAATATTTTAATTAATTCCAGAATTTGTTATTTTTTATATTTCATCTGATAAACTGATTTATACAGAAGAGTTAAGGTCTTTCTTCTACTAATATCTTTCACATCATGCTAGATAAGGCAAAGAACTCTGACTAAAAAAATACCATGATAAAATTAGAAATTATTTCAATGGGATAAAATATTCCATTTAAATCACTCCTTTTCATTAGTTCTTTAATGCATTTCAAAGTATAGAAAACAAAAGGAATTTAAGATGACTACACTGTTCAACACTCCAGAATTACTTCTGACTCATCTTTAAACATCTATTTTAACATGGTTAATAGAATATATTTTCATATACAGTATTTTGTATCATATAGTGAACATAGTTATTATTTTTGAATACATTACATTCCAACATTTATTCCACAGCTTGATTTCCAATTTAAAACCAAATATCCTAATTTTTTGGTACTTAAATGAACATGTTAAATGAGCTATCACAAAAGTAGCCCAATTTTTTTCATAACCTTTTTCCCCCATGAATCTAACAAAAACATCTCTCACATTTTTTTCTAATGATATTAAATATTAGCATTTGGAAATTTAATCCATTTACAATTTAATTGTATATAGGTGTAATTTTTTCCAAAGGAAAATGTCATACAATTTCTCACAAATATAACCTTTCCCACCAATCTGAAATACTTCTCTGGCCATCTATCATATTCCCACATAAATGTGGGTCTGTTTCACTGAAATATTTGAGTTACATACATCTATCCATCTACCCCCACACACATATATATGTATTGTACATATATACATAACTATACTCTCTCACAGACACACACCCCAAACATTTCATTTAGAATGACCAAAAAGAGTAAGCACAGAAAGCCAGATTCTAATACATTCAGTTATATAAGCCCGTGGTAAAGAGAACACAGGTCTGATCTGGAACCACTACCAAGTCAAAGTGGTCACCTTATCTTTAAGATACTTAGTCATTTTGGGGATGCCTGGATGGCTCAGTGGTTAAGCTTCTGCCTTTGGCTCAGGTCATGGTCCTGGGATTGAGTCCCCCATCAGGCTCCCTGCAGGGAGCCTGCTTCTCCCTCTGCCTCTGTCTCTCTCTCTCTCTGTCTCTCATGAATAAACAAAAACTTAAAAAAAGAAGGTACTCAGTCATTTTAAATGCTTTTGTTGTTACCCTTACAGCAAAACTTCAGACATACTGAGACCAAATTACTCATATAAAGAAATATAGCTTGCATCAGAGTAAAGCACAGAGTTCTGGTTTTTTGCTTCTCTACCCTGTCATGACCCTAGAGAATGAGTAATAATTTAATCTCAGTTTTATTCTTATAAATAAAAAATGTCTAACAGCTAATTTTTCTTTCATCAAAAACAAATATACACAAATAGACAAGCTGGGTAAGCATGGCCAAGTTCCTTAACCATGTTTCAGCCTCTTTATATATAAAATAGGTAATAAAAGTATGTACCTTATAGTTGTTAGAGTAAAGTAAGGTATATGAAAAGTTTTAAACTAGACTTGTCATTTACTGAGTATTGAATAAATGTAACCACATATGTATGCTACAAGTGCCCAATAAAGATTGGCATATATTATAGACAGATAGACAGACAGTATAAGCTCCCTTTGTAGCTTTCTCCCTGTGATTAGAATTTCCAGGTAGGCAAAATGGCATATACTTCAATGCCTAATTTTTTTCTGTTAATGTCAAAGTAATGTAACTAACTACTATTTCTCTACCTTCTTCAGGCTTATAATAATTTGCTATTTTTAAAACCAATTTCTCTCTCATATACACCTATATATATACACATACAAATGTGTGCATACACACACATATATATTTTTTAATGATCTATTTCTCTATTTTAACATATAGTTCTCAGTCTTAAAGATAAGGAAATTGAGATAATGAGAGATTAAGTCATATTACCTGTTGTTAAAACTTATATTCACTCAACTAAGCACCCCTTATCCCAAAAGAGCAGTACAAGAGTGTGTGTGTGTGTGTGTGTGTGTGTGTATGAGAGAGAGAGGGAGAGAGAATGAATAGACATGTGCTTACACATGTAAAAAGCAATGTTTTCTGAGAAAAGTCCAAAATAGGAATTCAGTAAAACCTGACCTAGTTGCTACTTTCTTAAGTCAACTGGTATCCTATCCCTAATTATTTAACAATCTTTTTTAGTTTCGTGCCTTTTCCCATCATAATACATGCTGTTTGAAATAAGTAATACAGAAATACAAAAATGAAAGTCCCAATGTTTCTCTGTCCCCCAAAATCCCACGCCCCTAGAGATAACCATTTTGATATACCTTCAAAAAAGGACAGTGATGATGTACTGCTCCATAGTACTCCTTTTTGGTCTATTCTTTCCTAATAGGGCAAGGTGAAAAAAAAGGCTTATTTTCACAGTTCTTCTGCAGCAGGAAGTAAATCTCTGACCGGGAAGTTGCATGTACTCTACATAAGAAGTCCAAGTTGAGCATTACCTACCTTTTAAAACACTACCCGAAACAATGTAATATAATAAACAAGGATAAAATATTCTAGATTTTATATAGTGATTTCAACATAAGCATTATTTCACCAACATGATCTCTATCATATCTTCAACAAGATTCCTTTTTTTTTTTTTTTAATTTTTATTTATTTATGATAGTCACAGAGAGAGAGAGAGAGAGGCAGAGACATAGGCAGAGGGAGAAGCAGGCTCCATGCACCGGGAGCCTGATGTGGGATTTGATCCCGGGTCTCCAGGATCGCGCCCTGGGCCAAAGGCAGGCGCCAAACCACTGCGCCACCCAGGGATCCCTTCAACAAGATTCCTAAAATGGATTTCTGTGGACATTTATTGTAGCAAAATAGCTTTAGGGTTAAGAGTATGGGTTCTGCTGCCAGACTGAGTTCAAATCTCAGCTCTGTCCTCATCCATAAAATCCTACTAGTAACAGAGCATACTCCATAGGATTCTTTTTTTTTTTTTTTTTTTTTTTTACTCCATAGGATTCTTATGATTAAATGAGATGATACTTATAAGCCCTTAGCAGGTTTCTGGAATATAGAGCCTCCATAATTTCTACTTACTAAGTCCCAGAAAAATAAGCAATCTCCCCAAAATTGCATGCCAAGTAAGTGATGTGAGATGAGAAAGCAACAGACAAGAGCATTCCAGTTTACTCACTTTCAATTTCACTAGCCTAAACCTTCGAATAAAGAAGAAACAAAGTTTTTAAAACTTGTTTGCTTAGGGAACCCTATCTGCTCTAAATGCCCAGACATGTTTAAGATAAATTATGCAGCTCAATGAAAATAAAAACAATCTTTACCGTCATTCCCAACTCTAAATTGCTTTACAACCCCAGAGAATCCCAAGTTTAGGTGCCAGATACATAAATGAGTGCATAAACCCATTAAGATCATAATATTCCTCTACAAAGACACATTTCTTTCCAAAGACTCACTCAAGATAAAAAAAAAATTTTAATTTTAGTAATATTTTCTAGTACCTTCAGCCTTAATAAAAATGCCAACCTATAACTATTTATTAGTTTATTTATTTATTTGGGGGGGTGGGGAGGAGGAGAGGGAGAGGGGGAGACAATCTCAAGCAGGCTCCATGCCCAGTGCAGAACCCAATACAGGGCTTGATCTCACAACCCTGAGAGATCATGACCTAAGCCGAAATCAGAGTTGGATGCTTAACCAATTGAGTCACCCAGGCACCCAACCAACCTGTAACATCAGATAAATATATAAGTAAATCCATTTTAATGAAGAATAAGAAATTATGATTTCTAACAGGTTGAACCATATGAAGCTATATTCAAACATTTCAAATATATAAAACAGTCATATGGTTTAACCTATTTACTTGATGACCAGAACAGTCTAGAGTATAACGAATCCTGCCATGTCCTTATAAATGATTATGACTACTTTACAGAAATTCAATACAGAATACAGAATTCAAAGAAATTGTGAGTGACATCATTCTCCTACATTTTCTGTGTATTATCTCAAAGCTGCCAAAATGGGAGTGATAAATGCAAAGCCTTATTAAGTTTATACCTTATAAGGTTGGCCCTTGAATCTTAATCAGTCTTCCAGCAAATCTGTACATTTAAAGAGTCTGATTTATAGCAAGTTTTATTTAAATTATAGTAATTTTCCAATTTAACACTTATTTCCCAATGACAAGTTGTTTGCCTTAGGAGGAAAGGATATGTATCTTCATAGAGGCAAGAAATAAGCAATTTTACTTCTTCCCCTTTTTACCATTGCTCATAAACTCCAAATTGCCACCAATAAAGGAAAATGCAAAAAACCAAAAAATTAGAGCCTAAAAATCCCACCCATAGTCCTATGGGTAACCAATGTCAACCACATTCAGGTTTATTTTCTTCCAGTTTTTCTTCTGCATACTTTTAAAAAAGACTCTAGTTATTTTTAGAGGGGGCAAAGGGGCAGAGGGAGAGACTCTCAAAAGGTTTCTGCTGAGCACAGACTCAGACGCCCAGATAGTTCTCACAATCCTGAGATCATGACCTGAGTGGAAAACAAGAGTCATACCCCTAGCCAACTGAGCCAGCCAAGTGTCCCATTTTTCTGTATACTTTTTATTCAGTGATTAACATTACACTTTATAGTAGCCCCTGGCATTCAAAGATGTTTCCACATTCATAATTTCAACCATTTCCAAAGACCCTAAAAGTGGGACACCTGGATGGCTCAGGGGTTGAGTGTCTGCCTTTGGCTCAGGGAGTGATCCTGGAGTCCCAGAATCGAGTCCCACACTGGGCCTCCTGCATGGAGCCTGCTTCTCCCTCTGCCTGTATCTCTGCCTCTCCCTCTCTCTCATGAATAAATAAAATCTTCAAAAAAAAAAAAAAAAAGACCCTAAAAGTGATGACATAATAAAATTATCATTTGTTGAAGTGCTGCTAAATAAGACATTTATATAACAACCTCCATCCATTCAATAATGTTTGGGTTTAATTTTCCTCAAAAATATAGTTATAAAAGTATAGTATATATAGTTATATAAAGTATAGTTATCCCAATGCCCCACCAAAAAAACTATTTTGTTTTTGAAAAATCTTTCCCCCACAAAAATCCAATTAACGTTAATAATGAAAGTGGCAGTAGCCATTCTTTGACTTAAAAACAACTTCAGATAAATTATAAATTTATGAATTAACGTAAGTTCACTGTGTATTAATGCTATCCTATACAGTATACATGTTTTAATGAAATTTACTTACATTTCCTACAAGTAAATTAAATGTTTAAGTGTGTAATGGGTATGTTAAGGTTCATTACGATAATCACTCTACCTCAATAAATTTTAAAGTTTCCATAATGAAAAGTTAACTTTTTATATTTCCCTACATTTTTGTGAGGGTATCTGTCTTAAGATCATGTGCAAATTTCAAAACTAAGAAAGCTGTCTGGTAGCCATCACTGTCAAGATTCTACATTAATTAATATTTTGTATCTTATGGTCCTACAAAAGCAATCTTCTACATTATGACATGTTTTCGTGAACATTATTTCACAACTATTTAACGTTCCATTGAATGGATGTACAGTAATATATTTAATTATTCCCCTCCCATTGGTGATTCAAGTGGTTTCTAATTTCTTGCTATTAAAAACAGTACTGCAAAAAATAAATAAATAAATAAATAAATAAATAAATAAATAAATAAATAATAAAAAATAAAAATAAAAACAGTACTGCAACAAACATCATTCTACCTAAAATGCTTTGTATGAATTCAGAATTATTTCCTTAGAACAATGACTCCCAAAGCCTGGTAAGAAAAATGTTATGTACGTATTTATTTCTTCCAGACCCACCTCAGCAATCTCCATCCAGAGTCAAAAGGTAACTGTGCAGAAATGAGTTAACACAGCGAGGATGCCATCTTTAGTAGGAATCTGCTGCAAAGAGACTCCTACCTTTCTCTAATAGATAAGGGCGGTTCACAGTGCCTAGATTGTTCGTAGAAATAATGTGGTTGGTATATGTTAGCAAGAAGGCACCTCCAAAAAAATCTTGAATGCAGAGTCTCTAGCAAACTTCCCTGGATAGACACATTGCACATATGTTGCTGCATTTTCACTGGTGGAAGGGTATGTACCCTATGTGCCCCCTCTTGTGAGGGAGAGAACCTAAAGAGGCTTATGTAGAAGTTATCCAGATTCTGCCTTTGTTTTCCCTTTAGGATTCAGCCGTGTACCTTCACTATGTTGGTGTACTATATATACATCAAACATGAGGAGAACTAAGTGCTGAGCCCACAAGGCCTTCCAGTTAATCTCTGCACATAGTGGACACCTAACACAGCATGTAAAGCTCATTCACCTATCTTACCACTCTAAAACAGACTGACACAACCTCTGGTCACTAGTGAAGCATCATGTTCACAGCCCTAGGTAAAAACTAGAGATTGCCCTGCTACTTGAAGTTATAGAAAACCCGAGGTAAAGTTAAATTTCACGTCTTATTTCCCTGCCAAGACAGGCAAATGCTTTAGTTCTGAAACTCTCTGGCAGACACAGTAATTCTGAGTCTGCAGCTTTATCAGTGAGCTGGCATATCTCCTCTCACTAGACTATAAACTAGTCTATAAACAGGAATTTGGGGGGCGTTATTTGTTCACTGAAATATCAAGGTGCCTAAAAGAATGCCCAACACATAGAAGACTCTCAATAAATATTTCTTGAATGAATAAATGGATATTCTCGGGCATCTCCAAATTTTCAAACTGAAGAAATCTGGTCTAAAAGACAACCAAATTTGTGTTTTAGCTCTAGTACTTTAGTAACTCTCAGCCTCAGTTTCCTCACTCATACAATGAAAATAGCCATCTAACTTATTGGCATGAAGAGGAATACAACATCTGGGTAAACTCCTCCGGGCACAAAACAGACGCTCAATAGTGAATAGAGCTTATTTACAAGGCCATGGAAAGTTCAATAAGAAAACTGACTTGGGATCCCTGGGTGGTGCAGCGGTTTGGCGCCTGCCTTTGGCCCAGGGCGCGATCCTGGAGACCCAGGATCGAATCCCACATCGGGCTCCCGGTGCATGGAGCCTGCTTCTCCCTCTGCCTGTGTCTCTGCCTCTCTCTCTCTGTCTGTGACTATCATAAATAAAAATAAATAAAATAAAATAAATAAATAAAGCATATTTCCTTTATAAAAAAAAAAAAGAAAACTGACTTAATATAAAAAATTAAGGGCACCTGGGTGGCAGTCGGTTAAAACATCAAACTCTTGGTTTCAGCTCAGGTCTGATCTCAGGGTCATGACACTGAGCCCCGTACTGGGGTCCGTGCTCAGTAAGCAGTCTGCTTGAGTTCCTCTCGACCTTTCCCTTTGCCCCTCCCCCTGATGCACCTGAGCGCACTCTTTCCCTAATAAATAATCTTTAAAAAAAAAATTAGTTAAGTCAAATAGAATATTAATACTGTTACATGGGAAATATTACAGCTTCTGCATCTCTGCCTAATTATAGATTCCAGGGCTGATTCATGGACATCAGTTAGGCAGCTACTGTAGTGATTTAGGTAAGAGAAGACATTAGCTTGAACCAGTACCACAGAAGAACAAAATGGTATCTAGGAGATGAAAAAAACAATAGGACTTGGTAGTAGACTGAATTTGAAAAGTAAGGGAAAAGGAAATGTTTCTGGTTTGCACATAGATAACTGGTAGTAAGATTCACTATAAAAGGAACTGGTTTGGGGAGATAGATCATGAGTTCCTGTTTGAAGACCCTGAACTCGGTATGTTTTAGGGGACAACAGTGAGTTTCTTCCATCAGGTCTCACTTATCTATTCACCTAACAATGAAGACTAAAGCTTATAGTTACCTATTTAATGGGCAATGCTTCAATTATCATTAGCAAAGAGCATGGGTAGCAGGAAGGAAGAACAGGTACACAGAAAGCCTAGTTCAATATACAAAAAATAAAAGTACAAATGATGAGGAAAAAGAGCTTTCACTACCATTTAGATATTTAAAAATTTATCCATACTATGGATCACTTATATAACCAGTTCTGTTATAAGTCACTAGGCCAGGGACGCCTGGGTGGCTCAGCAGTTTAGTGCCTGCCTTCAGCCCAAGGCATGGTCCTGGAGTCCCGGGATCGAGTCCCGCTTCGGGCTCCCTGCATGGAGCCTGCTTCTCCCTCTCCCTCTGCTTATGTCTCTGCCTCTTTCTCTGTGTCTCTCATTAATAAATAAATAAAATATTTTAAAAAAGAATAAGTCACTAGGCCTAAAAGACAAGCAGTGTTCACACTATGAACACACATCAATGAGGAGAAAGACAAATAATGTAAAAGAATTAAACTTGAAATGATTAAGGCTGGATATATCAGAATTTATTTTATGAACTACTCACCATGTATGTCTAAATACTGCAGAGGATAGTAATTCTCTAAACCGTTTAACATACTATTGGATTATAATATACAGCAAAAAGTGAATGAATAATTCTATATGACACACAAAAAATCAATCCTATTTCTTTTTTTTTAGTCACCATAGACGTACTTTATCCTCCTAGTCTGGTGTTCATATACTTTAAAAACAATTACAGGGCAGCCCAGGTGGCTCAGTGGTTTAGAGCCGCCTTCAGCCCAGGGCATGATCCTGGAGACCAGGGATCGAGTCCCACATTGGGCTCCCTGCATGGAGCCTGCTTCTCCCTCTGCCTGTGTTTCTCTCTCTGTTTCTCTCTCTCTGTTTCTCTCATGAATAAATAAAGAAAATCTTTTTAAAAATAAAAAAATAAAAACAATTACAAAATGTTTAGCTTCTCTATTAGACTGGCTTTGGGTAAATCAGAACTTTCATTTACTGCGCTCCTCATTCTTTTTTTTCCCCACTGTGCTCCCCATTCTTGTAAGTTATTGCCTTTATATTAGTAAATTATGTTAATTTACTTATCTGTACTTGCAGAACACAGTGCAAGAGAGGAAAAACTTATATTCTTAAAAATAATACAGTCAGCTAACAACCTGATTTTGACATGGGCAAAGAACTTAATAAATATTTCTCCAGAGATAACACAAATGGTCAACATGCATATAAAAAGATGCTCAACATCACTAATTAAGGAAATGCAAATAAAACCTATGAGATATCACTTCACTCTTATTAGGATGGCTACTACCTGAAAAATAGAATATAAGTGTTAGCAAGAATATGGAGAAACTGGAATGCTTGTGCACTGTAGATGAAATTCTAAAATGGAACAGCCACAGTGGAAAACAGTATGGAGGTTCCTCAAAAAATTAAAAATAAGATTACCATATGATCCTAGCAATCTCACTTCTGGATATATACCCACAAGAACTGAAAGCTGGGTCTCAGAGATATTTGCACACCTGTGTTTATAGCAGCATTATTCGTAACAGCCAAGGCATGGAAGCAAACCAGGCAACTGTCAACAGATGAATGGATAAACAAAATGTGGTACATACATAAAATGGAATATTATTCAGCCTTTAAAGGGTAGGATATTCTGAAACATGCTTCATACAATATAGGTGGACCTTGAGGACATTGTTCTAAATGAAATAAGCCAGTCATGAAAAGAGAAACATCTTTGATTGCATTAATATACCTAGCTAGTCAAATTAAAAGACAGTGTAAAATGGTCTTCAGGGGCTGCAGGCAGACCAGAATGGAAACCGACTATATATTAGGTATTAGAGTTTCAGTTTCACAAGGTAAAATAGATCTGGAGTTATCTACTTGGATAATTGGTTAATTTGAAGTGTTCAACTTCCTCAGAGAAAGCCACTCTATACCAGGGATAGGGAGCACCACCAGTTTTTTGTACTATCCATGAATTAAAATAGTTTTTACATTTTTAAATGATTGGAAAGGAAGATCAAAAGAAGAGCATTTCATGACAAGTACAAATTACATGAAATTCAAATTTCTTTTTTTTTTTTTTTTCAAATTTCAGTGTCCATAAATAGGTTTTATTGGAACAAAGTCACACCCATTCATTTGCATATTGCCTATGGCCCTAGTACTACTCCAGGACAGAGAGTAGTTCTAACAGACCTTATGGTCTAAAAAACCTAAAACACTAACATGCTCTTTACAAAAAGTCTGCCAATTCATACTCTACACCTAATTCCAAAATAAGGAATTAGAAAATAAAATGAAGTAAATAAAGAGTAAATAACAATTTCTTAAATTCTGACTTAATCATTCTTAAAAAAATATATATCTTTTATGTAGTTTTTTATTTCTACCATCAAGACATCTGTATATACAAAGAGGTGTACAGGCATGGGGACCCATGCTTTATCTTTAATACCTGCAGTATCTGGAGTTAAGCTTCAATCTTAGAATAAACAATGGTAGTTAAGCTCTTTGGGTACTCTTAATAAATACAGAATTTATACAACTATTTTATTACATAGCTTTGTCTTCTCAAATAACTGGGCTAAAGTCATTTTTACTTTACACAAATTTAGAAAAGATATCCTAAATAATAGTTAAAATATACAATAAAATTGCTGAGACCTCATGATAATGTAAAGTTTGCATCACCTTTATCATTTTCTTATTAAAGGCAAGCTCTGTGAGTATAGCTGTAATTTATCATGTTAGCTGTTAAAGATAACTAAAATGCTTCAAACATGAAGTTGTGAACAATGTTCCACTTAGCCATGCATCTATGCTTTAGCTAATAACTTGTTAATAGAAACTTTAAGGAAGAAAAACATTTGTTAAACTTCAAGATACTTAAGACAACATTTAACATATATACTTGTCTTTTAGCAAGTAAAGAGCTAATAATTACTATAAATTGATCCTGGCAAAGAGGCTATCATAGTAGGGTATACTGATCTCTATTTCAAATTTCAGATTTAAGCAACAAGCTGAAATCATTAAACCCCCTTAAAATTCCCAACCATTTTCTTTCTTCTGCTGCTCTGTAATCTGGAGAAGCAAATTAGTACAAACAAATGCAAGTAGTTTTAACCTAAGAACTGTCACTGTTCTTGAAATCAGTATATACTGCAGTAAAAGTAAGCTCTGGTAGTAATAAGCTATAATGATGGGTCTATGGTATCAAAGACGTGACCTCAGTTAATTAACTTTTGCTCCCTCCTAAATAAACATCCACCTAAATAATTTTATGATTAAGCAATTTAAAGTTGCATCCTTTTCAATAAATTCTGAGAAACTTGAGTAATTTTTAAAACAAACCACAAACAAAAAAGGTAATAAACATGTGGAAAACAGCTTATGTTCTTGGTAATCATATATATACAAGAAAAACAATCTGGAATACAACCACTAAACAAGTCAAACACTTTTAAAATATACTACCACTAGAGCAGTGATGTTCCCATTAAACTGGTTCATATGTGTTACTGGTGGCAGTGTAAATAGGTACAACTCTTACAGCAACATCCAGAAAGAAATTCATACTTTTTGACTAACTTAAATTGAAACAACTGCAACATTTGAGGTATGACAATTTTTTTTTTAATTTTTTATTTATTTATGATAGTCACAGAGAGAGAGAGAGAGAGAGAGAGAGGCAGAGACATAGGCAGAGGGGGAAGCAGGCTCCATGCACCAGGAGCCTGATGTGGGATTCGATCCCGGGTCTCCAGGATCGCGCCCTGGGCCAAAGGCAGGCGCCAAACCGCTGCGCCACCCAGGGATCCCGAGGTATGACAATTTTCAAAGGCATACAGAGTGTTATACTGTATTTAGCAAACCTGAAAGTCAGTTTTTCTGTTTGTTTGTTTTTATTCATGACAGACACAGAGAGAGAGGCAGAGACACAGGCAGAGGGAGAAGCTGGCTCCATGTAGGGAGCCTGATGTGGGACTCGATCCCGGGTCTCAAGGATCACACCCCAGGCTGAAGGCAGCGCTAAACCACTGGGCCACCGGCGCTGCCCTAAATGAGCTTCTAAAGCAAACACTATTACTTCTCAAAGGGCGATAATTTAAAAGAGCCAAAGTAACAAAGATGTGTCACATTTTTACCTTTCCAGTGAAAGAACTGAGAACAGAGAATTGAGACTATCTCCAACCTGAAAAGTGTGTTTGTCCCAGCTATTAAATTATGGGGAAAAAAAAAGATGCAAATATTAACTATGACCTCTTAGAACCCAACCCCTAAATAAGACACAACTGTATTATGACTGTAACTCATCAGAAAACAGTTTCTCTCAGAATCAGAAAAAAAACATTGGAATGGTAGGATTCCAATGACATGCGTTATTTTAGATTACTGATACATTGTCGTTTCATAACAGGAAAAAAAAAATAGTCCCAGACAACATTCACCCAGCTATATATTACTACTATCCAAAGGAGGAAAAAAGATTCAAATTGATCTGAAATTTTCAAACCAACTAAAGTATTAAAGATAAAAGTAAACAAGAATTCTGGTAATGCTGATTAGCTAAATCAGACCAATCTTCCGTTCTGGAAACAAGTTGGACTCAATTCTTTTTTTTTTTAAGTCTGCTTATAGAATGTCAATCAATGAAGAATCATGGGGCCAAAACACAGGAAAAAAAGAAATTCTAGAGAGTTGAGTCTGGTATATGAGGCTTCCTCAGCCTCTAGAAGCATTTGCTGATTTCAGAACTAGAGACTTAGAAATTGAGATGCTAAGCAAAAGTTTGGCAGTATCACTAGGCTGGACAGAAACAAAACAAAACAAAACAAAACACTGAAATCCAGAGCTTCCCCCAAATTTTGCATTGGGGTCACCATCTCAGAGCAAAAGTGAACATCAAGGATTAACGTCCAGCTTCTAATCTCAATCCTTAAAAGTAGATCAAGAAAATCTGATTTATAGTGCCCCTATATTTCTGCCAAAATTAAATGTAAATCTTATCATGGAAGGTTGTCATTATTCTAGGCCCTAAATGATCCCCCCTGCTTTTTCATCAAAAATGTCCCATATACAATTAAAAAACAAAAAAGAAACCCAATACCCAAGAAAATAACACAACTGAAAAGCAAATAATACATAGAACAAGACTCAAAGAAATCTAGATAATGAGGTTACCAGACAAATGCTTCCAAATAATTATTCTGAATAGTAAGACTGAGAACTGTGACAGAGAACCTAAAACTAAAAAGAGAACCAAATTGCTTTCTAGAACTAAAGTAAAAAAAAAAAAAAAAAAAATTAAGAACTCAGTAAATGAGTTTGACACATTAAAAAGCTTAAGAGAGAATGAGGGGCACCTGAGTGGCTCAGTAAAGTTGAGTGTTCAATTCTTGATTTCAGCTCAGGTCATCTCAGGGTTGTGGGACTGAGCCCCTATGGGACTGACTCCACCCAGCGTGGAGCCTGCTTGAGATTCTGTCTTTCTCTCTGCCCCTCCCTCCCTCCCTCTCTCTAATAAAAAAAAGAAAATGAACAAACTAGAAGGTATCTCAGAAAAATATGCCTTTATGAATAAAAACATGAAAATACAGAAAAGGGCATGAGAAACATATAGCATACAGTAAGAAGATCTAATGCATGTATAACTGGAGTCCCAGAAGGAGAGAAGATGACAGGATACAACTATCTGAAATGATATGGGCCAAAAATCCCCAAAGCTTATAAAAGCCTTCAACAGTGCTATCCAAGAAAATCCTCTGCAGTGATGGACATAACATGCCAAAAAGGCAGCTAGTAATTACATGTGGCTACTGAGAACTTACGGACTAAATTTCTAATTTCTTAAGTCATAGATATAGCCACATATATCCAGTGGCACTGGCTAGTGCAGCCCCAAGTCACAGATCTACAAAGTCCGACACAACAAGTAACAGAAAATAAAAGCATACCTACAAACATTATTGTAAAACTGCTTGAAAATCAAAAATAACTACCATCACCAAACCTGAAAAGCAACCAGAGGCTGCAAGCTAGATTACCATTAAAGGAGCAACAATAAGAATAACAGCTGGGGTGCCTGGGTGGCTCAGATTGTTGAGCATCTGCCTTCAGCTCAAGTCGTGATCTTAGGGTCCTGGCATCAGGCTCCCTGCTCAGCAGAGTCTGCTTCTCCCTCTGCTTTTGCCCTTCCCCCTGCCCTCTCTTTCAAATGAATAGATAAGATCTTAAAAAAAAAAAAAAAAGGCTGACAGCTGACTTCAGAACAAAACAATGAAACTGGGTCTCGGTGGAATAACACACAATGAGCTGAATGAATGAAAATAACTGCCTACTTAGATTCCAATGTCCAGACAAAAACAAAAACTTTTTAAGAATAAAGATGGAGGGATCCCTGGGAGGCGCAGCGGTTTGGCGCCTGCCTTTGGCCCAGGGCGCGATCCTGAAGACCCGGGATCGAATCCCACATCAGGCTCCCGGTGCATGGAGCCTGCTTCTCCCTCTGCCTGTGTCTCTGCCTCTCTCTCTTTCTCTCTGTATGACTATCATTCATAAATAAATAAATAAATAAATAAATAAATAAATAAATAAATAAATAAATAAATAAATAAATTTTAAAAAAAAAAAAAGAATAAGGATGGAGAAAAGACTTGTAAGACAAGCAGTAACAGAGAATTCCACACCAGATAGACCCAAATAGAAAAGACATTATAGAGCATTCTTTAGGCAAATAGAAAATCAACTCAGCTTAAAAATATATATATATATGTAAATATAAATGCAGCATTACTATATAAAAAACTAATATCATTTTTTAATACTAGTATCTTATGGGTGGTTAAAATACACATAGAATCAAACTATGCAGGGGCACCTGGGTGGCTCAGCTTGTTAAGAATCTGTCTTCAGGGGCAGCCCTGGTGGCGCAGCGGTTTGGTGCCGCCTGCAGCCTAGGGTGTAATCGTGGAGTCCCAGGATCGAGTCCCACATCAGGCTCCCTGCATGGAGCCTGCTTCTCCCTCTGCCTGTGTCTCTGCCTCTCTCTGTCTATGAATAAATAAATAAAATCTTAAAAAAAAAAAAAAAAAAAAGAATCTGTCTTCAGGGACACCTGGGTGGTTTAGCAGTTGAACTACAAAAATTCTTAAGCACCTATAACAAAAAATATATAGGGGATCCCTGGGTGGCTCAGCGGTTTGGCGCCTGCCTTTGGCCCAGGGCGCAATCCTGGAATCCCAGGATCAAGTCCAGCATCGGGCTGGACTCTGGACTGCTTCTCCTTCTGCCTGTCTCTCTCTCTCTCTCTCTCATCAATCTTTAAAAATAAATAAATAAATAACATATATAATATATATATATATATACACAGAATACAAAAAATGACAAACTATTTATACAGAGATAAATCTACAATCACTTTGGGACTTTTTTAAAAAGATGTAATTTATCTGAGAGAGAAGGGGGCAGAGGGAAAGGGAGAAGCAAACTCCCCACTGAGCAGAGAGCCAGACTTGGGGCTCGATCCCAGGACCCAGTGATCATGATCTGAGCTGAAGTCACGATGCCCAACCAATTGACCACCCAGGCACTCCTGGGACACTTTAAACCTTTAAACTTGTTCTGAGCAAGAGCAGACAAGCAAAAAGAGTAATGATAATTAAATAAAAAAAAAAACCTTGATATACTTATTGATGTACTTATATACATATTACATCACATCTAACCACTACAGCCCCCAAAATTTTGGGGGTGCCTATATAAGGAATATTTATCAAGAAAGACCATATGTTGGGTCATAAGGCAAGTCTCATATTTTAAAGAACTGAAATCTTACAAGTTTAGTTCTTATTACAGTAGAGCTAAGTTAGAAATCAGTAAAAGCCTTTTAATGTATACATACTTATACAAAATACGTGCTAATCAACTGTTTATGTTATTAGTAAAGCTTCCAGCCAAGAAGAGGCTATTAGTAATCAAATTCCTGGGGAGCCAGAAGTTATATGCAGATTTTCAACCCTGTGGAAGTTGGCACCCCTAACCCTCACAGTAGTTCAAGCGTCTACTATGCTTCTGAATAATCCATGGATCAAGAGATATCATGGAAATTATAGAATATTTTGAGCTGAATGAAATACATACACACACATATATCAAAACCTGGGGGAGTGAACACCTTAAAATGATTAATTGTATGTTATATGAATTTCACCTCAATTTTGGGGAGAAGGCAAAACAGAAAAAAATCAGAGAAAGAAAGCCTTAAATCCATGCTTAGGTAACTCTAAAACCTCAAACACACTGGGCGGGTGGGGGAAACAGGGAGGTTGAAAACAAACATAAAAGACCATGAATGCTAAAAATGGTTCCATGAAAAAACTAAAACTGGTAAGAGAGATCAAGAAAAAAAGAAAAGATACAGATACTGACTATCTAGGATGAAAAGAGGACATCACTGTAGATGTTAGGCACAGAAAGATCACAGGGAATATTATTTACAATTTTATGCATATGTATTTGAAATTTTAGATAAAATGTAGGAATTACTAGAAAATACAATTTACCAAAACCAATATGAAAACTGAAACTCTAAAGAGTACTATGACATTATAGAAATTGAAGTCATTATTTAAAACTTCTCCACAGAGAAAACTTCAGGCTTAGAAAGCTTCCTCAGTGACCTCTACCAAATATTTAAAGAAGCTATAACACCCTTTTTACATAAATTCTTAAGGTAGTGGTAAAAGAAAAAGCACTTCCCGACTCATTTTTATGAAACCAGCGTTTCACTGATACAAAACCTGACAAAGATATTATAAGAAAGGAAAATTACAGGCCTATCTCATGCATGTATGTAGGTGCAAGAATACTAAATGAAAAATCAGCAAAGTAATTCATATAAAAAAACTAATCGCTCACAATTAAATTGGGTTTAGTCCAGGAATACAAGGTTGGTATAATAATTGAGGAGCAATAAAATAATTTACCACAATAAAAAAAAATGCTGAGGTGTTAAAATGATTATGTGAATAGATGCAGAAAAAGCATTTGATAAAATTCAATGTCCATTTATGATTTGAACAAAAACTAGTAACCAATAATAGAAGGGAATTTCCTTACTCAGAGAAAGAATAGATCCAAAATACCTATATGCGAAATTGTAAAATATTGATTCTCCTCCTACTTCTAAAATAGGAGGAACACAAGGATTCCCACTATAACCAATCTATTCAACACTGTACTGGCAGATATAATCTCTGCAATAAGGCTAGAAAAACAAAAAAGTATACAGATTGGTAAAGATGAAATGAATTTATCACTCTTAAGCCATAAGCTTATAGAAAGGCAATCTAGTTGAGATATATTATCAGAATTATAAGCAAAGTTTCTGGTTACCAAGGCAATATGCAAAAATCAACTGAATTTCTACATATCAGCAATAAATAGAAAATAAAGTTAAAGAGAGATACTATTTACAGTAACATCAAAAAATAAAACACCAAGTGTAAATTTTGCAAGTTCATTACAGAGAAAACTATAAAATATTACAGAAATGATGAATATACACAATACAGAGATTGGAACACTCATTGTAGAGATATGATCAAGAGATTCCATGTAATTTCAAGCCCTCAAAAGATTGGTTTTTGTTTTGTTCCATTTGTAGAATGCATCCAAAAATATCCAAGGCAATTTGAAGAAAATCAATAAAACGTGTACTAATTTTTTTATCACTATCCTAACAAGCTACCACAACTTAACAAGTTGTGGTAACAAGTTATCACAAACTTAGCAGCTTAAAAACACGTATGTATTATCTCCAGTTTCTACAGATCAGAAATCCCAGCACAGCATGGCCCAGCATGGTTCTCTGCTTAGAATCTCACAAGGATGAAATCAAGGTATCAGATAGGCTGTGTTTCTGTCTAGCCACTCTAGGAAATAATTTGTTTCCAGACTTATTAAAGATGATGGCAAAATTCAGTTCCAAGCAATTGTAGGACAAAGGTCCTCATTTCTTTCCTGTCAAGTGAGAAATATTAGTGTCAGATTCTAGAGGCCACTTACATTCCCTGGTTCATGGTCCTCTTTTAAAAGCAGAAACAGCAGACCAAGTCCTTTTCGTGTTTCTGAGCCAAATCCTTCTGATCTCTCTTTCTGCCCTCTCTTCTGCCTTCTTCTTCTCTGCCTTTTTTTGTATTTAAGGGGCTTTGTGTGGCTGAACTGGGTCCACTCAAGCCAAAGCAATCTCACCATTTTAAGATTATCAGTAACTTTAATTACATCTGCAAAATCCCTTCAAAGTACTACATAGATTAAGTATTCAATTGAATATTCAGAGGAAAAAAATCTTGGGAGAACATCTTTAGAATTCCACCTACCCAAAGGCAAGAAAGTTTGTTTTACTTGCATCAAGCTGGTAAGTAAAACTGTATGATACTGGCACAAGAACAGACAAATGATAGAAAATGTACAGCCTAGAAACAGACTTGTTTCTGGGTACAGACACCTGACTCACAAATAAAGGTAGCACTGCAAAACAGTGGAAAAGTTCTTTTCAGTAAATGGTGCTGAGATACTAAGACAGCCATAGGAAAATGACACTACTACCTCATACCATAGAGGAGAAAAATCAACTTCAGGAGGATTATATACACCTAAGTATGAAAAGCATAATAACAGTTTCTGAAGAATATAGTAAAATGGGATAACTTCAGGAATAGTGGCATAAGGAGCTCAGTGGACTATCTGAAACAAGCATTTACCTGGCGAAAACTTTTTTTGACTTTTTTCTTAGAAAAGCAACCATTTAGTGGTTTTGGAGATAGTCCTAAGAGCATACTGCAAATGGAGAAACATTTACTCAAGAAAATATACTTAACTGAGGTGAGAGGAGCAAGCATCTGTGACATCTAAGCCACAAATCACTCCTATTCACACCCCACAATTCCATGTGACACATGTTCTACACTAGATGGGTGCTACAGGAGCTCCCCTATCCCAGTACAAGAGTATAATTTCACCTCAGAAGAGAAGGATACTGGCATCTCTCCCCACCCATCCCCCCAGCTTCACGTTGCAGAAATTCTACATCAGGCAGGCATAGATGAGAAAACTAGGGAGTCCCTCCTCCCAACCAACTTCCACTTATAAGACAGAAGCTCTACTCCAGGTACAGTATGCCAAAAATACTGGGTCACAATTGCTCACTTATAAGCAAAACTTTTTTAAGATTTTATTTATTTATTCATGAGAGACACAGAGACAGAGAGAGAGAGGCACAGACACAGGCAGAGGGAGAAGCGGGCTCCATTCCATGCAGGGGGCCTAACGCGGGACTTGATCCTGGGTCTCCAGGACCACACCCTGGGCTAAAGGCAGCGCTAAACTGCGGAACCACCTGGGCTGCCCCAAAACTTCTTTATCAGGAGGGGAAAGGTGAGAAAAGTGATTACTGTCCTCACCCAGGGCCCTACTCCTAACAGCTGGGTGTCACTTCAACAGTAGTTATCTCCTTTTGGAGCTCCTGAGTGGCTCAGTAAGTTAAGCATCCCACTCTTGATTTCGGCTCAGGTCATGACCTGAGGGTTGTAAGTTAAGAGTATAGATTCCACGTTGGGCATGCAGCCTACTTAAGAGTCTCTCTCCCTCTCCCTCTCAAAATGAAAAGTTATCTTTCTCTGTTCCTAACCCCACTGAAGCAAAGCAGAAGTTCTTCCCTGGGGGAAAAAAAACAAGCCATAAAAACCGAAAGCTCTATTCTCCACCTAAAGCAACAGACTTTATTTGGCAGATTGTGGGGAAATTCGGTCCTAAGGGCATTTTCCAAAACTATGAAGATCTGGGAGTTAACAACTAAAAGGACTATAGTTTCATGATAGAAGTAGCAACAAGCAAAGCTACAGAGTATCTACCTAAAAGTCCACTACGACTGAGGTAAGGAAAAGGCAGCTACCTCTCACAGCAAGCACAAGTCTAAGACTGGCAACCCTTAGCTTCTGCAGAGACCCGACTTCATGAAATCAAGGACTGTGGAGCAATTCATGCCCCAGGATGCTGATGAAAACAACAGAGCAATAAGCTAGCAATTAGTGGACGCTGACAGCTGGGTATGATAGCAATAGAAACAGACCAGCCAAAGCTTAAAGGGAAAATCAAGGAAAGAGACAAAATGAACAGGGCCAAAACAAAACCAGAGCCATCCCTTGGGGTCAAGGAGACTATGCACAAGCCTTTGAGAGGGCCCAGATGTTGGATTCAGCAGAGTTCAAAGCAGCTATTATAAATATGTTCAAAATAACTAAAGGAAACCATGTTTAAAGAATTAAAGGGAGGTTATTATAATAACAATGTCTCATCAAACAGTATGCCAATGAAGAGACAGGAATTATACAAATTAAGTGAAAATTCTATAGGTGAAATGTACAATAACTAAAATGAAAAACCCAGTAGAGGGGCTGAACAGCGGACTGGAGCTAGCAGAAGAATCAACCAGTTCTTCTGGCTACACCATGGAGTATTTGAATCTACATGAGAGAACAATGAGTGCCAGCAGACAGCGTAACTGTGTATTTCTTCTCAATTATCTTAACTGATTTAAAAAGTAACTGCACATACAACATGCATATAATTGTATCACTGGTCCTAAAATATTTAGAAATGTAACATTTAATAATAGCACAAAGGAGGCAGGTGGAGTCAAACTTTATTGAGTAAGGAAATTGTATTAGTAAATCAAATCTACAGAAAGAAATGAATTAAAATGATGTTAGTACAACACTACAAATATGTTTATGTTTTCCTTTCTTATCTCAATTTCCTTAAAAGACAGAATTATATAAGGCAATAATTATAATTT
The DNA here is from genome assembly GCF_048418805.1 of Vulpes vulpes. Classification (NCBI taxonomy): domain Eukaryota; kingdom Metazoa; phylum Chordata; class Mammalia; order Carnivora; family Canidae; genus Vulpes; species Vulpes vulpes. The sequence goes on from NC_132782.1 coordinate 16,492,325, forward strand.
TTTTGGTTTGTAATATAGCAATGTGATTTAAGGCAAAAGGAAGGACTGGATAGAGCTAAATAGAAATAAAGTTTCTATATATCACTGAAGTTAAATTATTAATCTGAAGTAGATTCTGATAAGTCATATAATGTACACCCTCAAGCAAGCACTAAAAAAATAACTCAAAAAATACATTAAGAATCATTAGGGAATTAAAATGGTACAACAGAAAATATTCAATGCAAAAGAATGCAATAAAGGAGACAAAAAGAGACATACAGAAAACAAAAAGCAAAATGGCAGGCATAAAGCCAACCATTATCAATATCATTAAATGATAGCGGATTAAACAGCAAAATCAAGAGGCAAAAACTGAAAGACTGGATTTTTTTTTTTAAGATTTTATTATTTATTCATGAGACACACAGAGAGGCAGAGACACAGGCAAAGGGAGAAGCAGGCTTCCTGTCAGGAGCCCGATGCCAGACTAATCCCAGGACCCTGAGATCAGACCTGAGCCAAAGACAGAGGTTCAACCAATGAGCCACCCAGGTGTCTCTGTAAGACTAGATTTAAAAAGAAAAGGATCTAACTGCTGTCACACTTTAGATTCAAAGACACAAATAGGCTGAAAGTAAATGAATGGAAAGAGACACACCATGCAAATAGCAACCATAAAAGAACTGCAGTGGATATATCAGACAGCCTCTAAAATGTTTTTAGAGGTAAAGAGGAACATTTTATAACAAAGGGTCAATCCATCTGGAAGATATAAAAATTATAAACACATATGTACCATATAACAAAGCCTCAAAATGAAGCAAAACTGACAGAATCAGAGAGAAACAGACAATCCTACAACACTTGAAAGACTTCAATACTCCATTTAGAGCAACAAATAGAAACTGACAATTAAACAGAGACCTTCAACACTTCAAACCTACAAGACCTAAGGACATGTAGAGGATACTCCATCCAACAAGAGAACATATACTCTTCTACAACACATGTGGTACATTCTCTACGGCAGGCCATATGCTAGGCCATAAAACAAGTATCAATAAATTGAAAAGGACTGAAAGTAGACAATGATCTCCAACAACAAATGAATTAAATTACAAGTCAATTACAGAAAGAAACCTGGGAAACCCACAAGTATGTGGAAATTAACATATCCCTAAATCAGGAATAGGTCAAAAGAAGAAATCAAAAGGAAAATGAGAAATCACCAGAGATGAATAAAAACAAAAACACACCAAAATTTACTGAACTGCTAATTGAGTACTTAGAAACTTACAGCTCTAAGTGCCTACATTTAAAGAGAGAAAATATAGGAAAACATTTTTATGAACTTGAGATACTTCTTAAATACCATAAAGACAGGAGAAAAACAGGCCACAGAAGAGGGGAGGAATAATATTAAAAAAACAAATAATACTTATCCAAAATCCAAAAAAAAATTCCTTCAAATACATTACTGTTTTTTCTAAGCCAAACACCACAAAGGAAAACTGACCAAAAGATTTGAACACTTTATATACATTAGATATTCAAACACCAATAAACTTATGGGAAAATGGTTAACAACTTCAATCAATAGGGAAATGAAAATTAAAACCATAAATACCAACTCATACCCATCAGATCAGCAAAAATAAATAATACTAACAATTCCAATTGTTGGTGAGGATGTGGAGGAATGGGAACTCTCATAGACTGCTCATGGAATTATAAATTGTTACAGCCATTTTTGGAAACCAGCAGTATCTACCAATGGCAAATTCATACCCATAACCCTGTAAATTTACTGTTAGGTATACATCAACAAATATTAATAGTATATGCAGAGACTGGTATAAACACATTCATACAGCATTACTAGTAATAGTTAAGAAGTGGAAACAATCTAAACAGCTATCAACAGATTATATAAACTGTGGTATATGCATACAAAGTAATAAAAATCAACTACAGTTACAGGATTAACATGGATGAGCATCAAAAACATCATGTGGAGCAAAAGTAGCTAGAAATGAAATACATACTATATGAGTCAACTTATATGAAGTTCAATGACAGGCATTACTCAGTCAGAATAGTGATTTCTTTGGGGGAAAGAGAGAAGGCAGTAACTGATGGGAAAAGGAAGAGGGCTTCTGAAGTGCTGTCAAAGTTGTTTGTTGACTGAGTGGCAGTTACACAGATTATGGCTTATAATAATTCACTGAGCAAAAATTTGTGTGCATTTTCTTTCTTTCTTTTCTTTTTTTTAAGATTTTATTTAGGGGCACTTGGGTGGCTTAGTCAATTAAATGCCTGCCTTCTTCAGTTCAGGTCAGTATCACCAGTCCTGGGATCCAGGCCCACATTGGGCTCCCTGTTCAGCAGAGAGTTCACCTCTTTCTCTCCCTCTGCACCCTCCCCCCCCCCGCCCCACCGCTGCTCATGCTCACCCTCCTCTCACACACTCTCTCTCAAATAAATAAAATATTTTTAAAAGTTAAAATCAATCACATGGGGCACGTGGGTGGCTCAGTCTTTTAGATATTTGGCTCAGGTCATGGTAACAGGGGCCTGGAGCCCCAGGTGGGGTTCTGCACTCAGCATGGAGTCCAGTTGAGATTCTCCCCCTCCACCCCAAATCCCACCCCACATGCACTCTCTAAAATAAGTAAATATTTAAAAAAAAAAATA